>NW_005871224.1:413197-586731 GCF_000147115.1 Myotis lucifugus | reverse complement strand
TCATTTCCCTCATGCCATGGATGAGGATGTGGACATCTAGAGTGACCATTCTCTTGCCCGAGTCACACAGGAAATGGAAAAGACCACATTTGAACCTAACTTGTGTGGATCCAGAGTCTTAGTCATCTTCCCCTTGGTCATGCACGATATTTAGGAAGCAACTGGTGCAGGTCACACGTGTGAAGCACTGATTGAGGGGTGTTACAGTTGCAGAAGGCCTACACAAGAGGAGCATGGGTAACATTCTGCTCTGTGCAACCATTTATTCCCACCTGTCTCCTCCAGCTCCTCCAGACAACCCCTGACATCATGTCAAGATTATCTACTGACATCATCAGCTACCCAATAAGCATTAGGGTTTAATTAAAAGAGAGATTTTCTAAGAATAGCTTTTATTTTCTTCACACCACTGGCTAATATTGTCTCCCGTCCCCTGTCTACACAATCTAATCAGAATTCTTGCTGATTTGAAAGCAAATATAATAACAATAAGAACACCACTTATTAGCATGCAGCTTAGAAAGTGGCTCATCCTAAATAGTCTTTTTTTTTCCACATGAGAAGTTTGCAGATTGCTCAGATGAGCCAGATATTACTCGGAGGCAGGAAAGTAGAGGAAAATCTGATATCAAAGAAACCCCACGGAGACTTATCAATGAACTGCTTTTTGCTGCTGGGGGTTTGGAATGAGATGAGGAAGGAATGTGGTATGAATCAAGGAAGTGCAGAGTTGGGAACACAGGCTGGGAGATGGGGGGAGGTCTAGGAGGAAAAGCAGCCCCCAAGCCTACTCACGTGTAATGCCCTTAGGACATGCCCAAAGGGGATTAACTCACCTCATTGCCAGTCCTCATAAAAACTTTGGGATGTATATGACATTTTCCTATTTTATGGGTAAGGGAAGTGTGGTTCAGAGAGGTGGGGTAACGCCCACAGTTACAAAGGTTGTAAAGGGCAGAGACAGAATTCAAATAGCCATGTCCCCCATTCACTGTCCATGGCACATGTGTGTTACAGAACACATAAGGCTCAATCTCCATTTCTCCATGTGTTCTTTCGGCCTGTATTCTGTCTGGCCCCATTCAGTCTCATGACATCAATCCAAGCTGTAGGCTGATGACTCTCAAATTCATATTTCTTGTAGACCTCTCTTGAGAGCTTCAGACTTGTAATTTTCCTTTGTTTACTCAACAGTTCCATTTGGATATCTAACAGTAATATTAGAGCGAACACTCGCCCAACTAAAACCTGGTCTCATCCCAAAGTCCATTTGCTCATCCTGCAGATTGGTCCCACCAACCACCCACCCCCCATTGCAGAGGCCACCACCACCATCTTTCAAGCAGAGAGCCATTCTTGTCATTTTTCTGTCTCAGCCCCACACGTACCCATACATAGCCCCATCCTACCTCTCTCAGACCTCCAACCACTTCCCTCCATGTCCATCACTCCCATCCTGCTCTCGTTAATTTCCTGTGGTTCAGCCTCACCCAGCATGCTGGGCTTCCTATGGCTTATGGCTTATGGCTTATGGCATGCAATTCTAACAATGGCATTTTGTTACCCCATCTCGTACTTGAGAATACTGAGTCCTGGTGAGGTTAAGGAACTTCCCAAGGTCACAACTGGTAAGTGCAATGTCTGCCTGAAATTCAACTCCCAGAAATCCCCACACTGGTTCATTCTCATTCTTCAAGTTTTAGCTTAAAAGTCACTTCCACAGAGGGGTCTTCCCTGACATCTCCCCCACTACAGTTAAAGCAGCCCACCGCCACCTCTACCTCCTACCCTATTCTGCTTTCTTTACATCAGTTATCACCATCTGCTATGTTCTTGCTTGTATGTTGTTTTTTTCTCCCTCAACTTGACCTGACACATTATGAAAGCAAAGATCCTATCTTAGTGACTGCACCTACACTAGTACCTGGCACATAGTAAGTGTATAATAAATGTTTGTGAAATGGATGATCAAAGGAGCTAAGTAGTCCAATTCAAGTTCCTACCCACTGTACTATATCACCTTCTTTTACATGATTAGAGTTAAGGTTAGGACTGAAAACCTATGTCCGGAAGCAGAGGGCAGGGAAGGACTGAAGAAAGGGGTTGGCCATGCCAGTGCAGTTATTAGTAGAGTTATGAAGGGAATTGACATACAAGATGCCTCTTAGGCAGCTGCAAGATGAGATAGAGATAGATAGATAGATAGATGATAGATAGATAGATAGATGATAGATAGATAGGTAGATAGATAGAGTTATTCCACTTATTTATGCATTCATTGGTTGTTTCTTGTATGTGCCCGAATTTGGGAATGAACCCATAACCTTGGGGCATTGGGACAGCATTCTAATCATCTGAGCTACCTGGCCAGTACCTGCTCATAACTTTTAACAAGTGCTAAAGAATTATGAAGGACAAGGGGGTGACAGTCACAAGTACTAGTGTGTGACAGCTACCAAGTACAGGAAATTGTGTTGCATGCTTGACCAGGTCAGGACGACAGGAATGTTTCCAGACCCAGCCTGTAGCAGGAGACAGGGAAGGGATGCTGGTTTGTGCCAGAACACACAATGATTAAGATAAAAATGAGCCTCAATGGGAAGTTCGATGACAAACAACCTCCCTTCTGGCCTGGGTCCAGCTTGCAAGTCAGTCAGTGGTCATGCCTAGTAGCACTCTCTCCTCCACAGCCTCGATGCTTAGTTCATTGCCTTCAAGGTAATTGAAAGCCTGGAGGAAGAAGCTGGGGAAGGGGTCTGTTGTGAGCATCGCTGGTTTCCCTACCCCTAGAATTCAGTGCGCAATCGCCAATATGCACATGGATGGAGACACATTATTCAGAGCTCACTTTCTTTTTGTTCCCGAATGGGAGTGGAGGGACTTGCTCAGAACCTCCCAGGCAGAAAACCATGGCGACCCATCTCTGGTTCTAATAGAGGTTTGATGATTTAGTGTCTCCAATGACTACCACCAAATTGAGCCTGATCACATCCATTTTTATAAGGCCATGTTCCAACCACATGATTTGATAGAGGTAATTGTTCCCGAGGTCATTCCCAGCATGATTTCACACAGATAACGTGTTTCTGAGATGCTCAGGGATGCTGGGCATGTCTTCTCAGATGTGCTTGTTGCCTAGGGAGGGAGGTGAAGGCTACCTATCCCTCTAGCAGCATGTTCCTGTGCCTGTACTGTCACTATTATGTCAGAGTGTAAGCCCTGAGAAAAACCACAAATGATACCTGGCCAAGTGTTTCCCAGCTTCTTTAGATTCCTCCTCTCCACAGTCTAGGCTCCTTGAATCTCCAGCCTCTGGCTCTCTGGGTAGAGATGTGCAATAGCAAAATGACCATTGTCTTTGGAATCAGACATTTGAGTCTGAATCTTGGCTCTGCTTCTCTCTAGCTGTGTGATCTTAAAGAAATTGTTCAACTTCTCTGAGCTGTGAGGATCAATGTTTAGCAGGAAAAAAATGTCCTTGAAGTTGTTCCAGAAAGAGAGGCTAGAATCAGATGTGTTAGATATTACTTCCTGAGCCCATGTATTGTCAGAAGAGCCCAGGTTCTGTGAGTCTAAGTATAACCAGTTAGTACTGCTGTGTGGGTGGGCTACAAATAAAGTTTTAAACTCTTTGTAGGGGGCGAGGGCAGGATATTTATATAATGATGTAGTATGTCTTCCACTGAAAGTTAGTTAGAAATACAGGTTTGTTTTTAAGAAGAAATTCCACTGAAAGTTAGTTAGAAATACAGGTTTGTTTTTAAGAAGAAATAAAAATCGGACACTACTTAAATGTTGGGGTATTCCTGGCCATGAATTTCTTATAAGTACCGCGCGCTAACCGATTGCGCAACTGGAGCTCCCATGAATTTCTTTTAGGGTCTGAAAAAATACCTTGGAAAGATACTTGGTGTAAAATATGAGCTTGAGCTTAGGCATACTGGTGCGTCTGTGTGTGTGTGTGAGAGAGAGAGAGGGGGGAAGGGAGAGAGAGAGAGAGAGAGAGAGAGAGAGAGAGAGAGAGAGGGAGAGAGAGAGATTCTTCTTGTATAGAAGGATGAGAGAAAGGTTCACAAAGCTCTTGAGAAGAAGGAGTGGGGAGAAGAAAAGGAGAGAAATGAAGAGTCACAAATATTGTGTGAGGTTATGGGCTAGTGGAAATTTCCTGAAGAGAGAATGGACATTTAAAAGAAAAAGGATATGCATGTTCCTAGTTTAAAGCTGTTTGTGCAGTTGTCTTTGTATTCAGTCAACTTTATTACATTCATAAATGCTGTGTACGTTTGACCTTGTACTTCAGGAAGGTCTGAATTCCACACTGGTTCTGTGAAGGCTGGAACAGAAGCAGCCTCAGAAAATTGGGATCCTGAGGGCAGAGGTGACCTCCAGACCCCTTGAACATGGGCTGGCCTCGGGACATGCTTTAGTAAAAAAAAAAAAACATGGTGGTGGAGGCAATGGCATGTGCTGATTCAGAGCTGAGCTCTTAGAGGCCCTGTGTGCTTCTGCTGTTGTTCTTGGAAACTTACTGCCAGGTGAGGAGCCCAGACTAGCCTGCTGACTGATGAGGGACATGTGACCCAATCACTCTCCGCCCCAACCAATAGCCAGCCAACCACCGGACTGGCAGGTGAGGTCCTGTAGGTGAGGGCCAGCCCCAGCCAGCTGACCATAGATGGTCTGCAAGATCAGTCCAGATCAGCTTAACATTTAAGGTGTGAGCTGATGGTGTCAGAGAAATAAAGAGAAAGCAACCCTGAAAGACACTTAGGTGGCTAAGAGAACAAATTAGAATAGTTTCCTCCTTATTCCCCACATCTTATTTTGGGCTCCACATCTGAAAACTGAGGCTTCATATCCCAGCTGGCTTAGCCGATCAATATTTCAAGTTGGCATCAACCCACCCACAGACTTGAGTTTTCCTGAACAATGCCCTCATTCACATCAGCCCCAAGAATGAAAATCTATATCCTTTCCAGTCCCATTGAGCCAATGTCTTACAAAATAGGTATATATTTAGGGCTTCCAAAAGAGATAATGAGCAATTGCTAATAATTATTTGAAGCCATTGGAGTTGGACCCAGCACAAGTAATGCTACTGTTGAATTTTGATGATACCAGAAAGATAATTTCAGCTCACTGCAAGGTTGGCTGCCAAGACATGCTCAACAATTGAACTAAATTTTCAAACGTGGAGATGTAATCTTTTCAAGCCACATGGATTCCAGTGAATTGAGTTGCAGTGCAATAATGGTCTCTTGTACATTTCCTAGAACATGCAGAATCGGGAGGCAGATGTTTCCAGGGAGGGGACGAGTGTGTAGGAGTCTGGCATGGCTCCTCGGGGGCTGGATGGGCTGCCAACATGTAGCACCAGTTCAGAGCAGAACGATGGAGGGGTCTCTGAGTCACGGCTTCTGTATTAGTTTCCTGTGGCTGCTGTAGCAAATTACCACAATTTCTGATGACATGAAACAACAGAAATGTATTCCTTCACAGCTCTGGGGGCCATGAGTCCAAAGTCAAGGTGCTGTCAGGTTTGGTTCCTTCTGGAGGCTCTGAGGGAGATTCCTCTCTATGTTTCTCCCCAGCTTCCGGCAGCTGCCAGCAATTCTTGGCATCCTCTGGCTTCCATATGCATCGCTTCAATCTCTTCTGAGTCTTCATATCACCCTGTCCTGCGTGTATTTCTCCTCCATTGGATGTAAGGCCCACCATAATCCAAGGTGATATGATCTCAAGATTATCAACTAAATGATAGCTGAAAAGACCCATTTTTCAAATAAGGTCACATTTACAGATTCTGGATGGACATATATTTTAGGGGCCACCACTCAACCCACTATAATTTCTAGGACAGCAGGCTCTTACCTCTGACTTCATCTCCTACCAGGCTCCCTACCACCCTCTCATCCCAGGCACCTGGGCCTCATGACTGTTCCTCAAACACACCAGGCTCATTTTTAAAAATATATGTTTTTATTGATTTTAGAGAGAGAAAGAGAGAAGGAGAGAGAGAGAGAGAGAGAGAGAGAAACATCGATGAAAGAGGAACATCATCAATTGGCTGCCTCCTGCATGCTCCCTACCAGGATCAAATCCACAACCCCAGCGTGTGCCTTGACTGGGAATCTAACCAATGGCCTCTTGGTGCATAGACAACGCTCAACCAACTGAGCCATACCAGCTGGGCACCAGGCTCATTTTTAATCAGGAATGCTGCTTCCTCTTCTAAGAATGTTATGTTGCCTTTTAGCCATTCGGCCTCAATTCAGTGACCCTGTCTCAAAGTGACCTTTCTTGACAATATAAATTGGCACCCCATCTCCAGTCTCTCTCTATAAAATTCTTCTGTTTTAGTTTATTCCTGACATGTAACAGCATCTAAAATTATTTTAGGTTTCTGTTTACTCTTTTGTTTCCCTTCAATTAAGTATAAAACTCCATGAGATCAAGGACTTCCCTGTCTCACTCACTAAAATAACATCTCCAATGATCTGAACAATTTCTGCCCCATTGTAGATGCTCAATGAAGAGTTACATGCCATTTGAGTATCACAGAGTCAGGTTTATAACATAAAAAAATTGACCTTTCAAAATGAGGGGAGTTTTCCAGATTCAAGACCATAAGATGTGGGTCAAGGAGAAAGAGCTCTAGTCCACGGGGAGAACTGATGTGCCACGTGATTCTAATGGGCAGCCAGCAGTGAAGACCACTGTACTAAGGCAGTCATGGAGATTCCATTCCTTTTGTCAAGTGATTGATACTGTACTCTGGGCAGGTGACATCAACCTGATCATTAAGCCTTGAGACTAAATCAGCTGTAGGATAGTCTGAGAAAGCTTTTCTTCCATTCAGAAAAAAAGAGACACAGAGAGAGATACTATTTGCCTCCCCCCCTTCCCCCGCCGTGGGTGGCACTGTCCTGGTCAAACATGGACCAGACCTCCCCTGTGTGCATATAGAGAGATTACACTGCATATGTCACTCTTCTATAATCTATCAAAGTTATCCTACTGGCTGTCTTACAGGGAAGATCTAGCCCAGTTTTCTACATCCAAGGACATGAGATCTTCTGGATGGCTCCAAGTTTAAAACCTTACAGAACATGATGAGAGAGGCTCCTGTCCTTTCCCTTTTTCTGATATGCCACCATCATACAGGGTTTATTCTTATCTCATGGCCGCAAGATGGCTGCTACAGTTCCAGGCATCACACAAAGGCAGTATCAGCCGGTGTCAGGAAAGAGGTTGTTAGGGTCTCAGGTTCTTCTCATGGAAGGAAAGCTTTGTGCCGAGATAAGTACCCTGCTGTTAGACAATGATCCCCCCATAGTGGGACAGTCAATAAATAAAGACTCCGAAGCCTCAGAAAGAAGAGCCCTGGCCCCAGAGACCACAGTGTCCTGGGTTCAAATCTCAGTCCTGGCTACTTTACCCACTGTGTGGCCTGGTGGCCCCTCCAGGCTGCAGCTTCCGCTCTGGAAATGGACAAACAGCTCTCTCGGGTCCTAGTTCTCTGAGTCTTAAGAAGTCAGAACCCGGCAAACTGCAGTGTTCTTTTGGCATTTTCGATTTTTCTCTTTGACAAACCACTCAGAGGCCAAAAGAAACCAGGCATTAAAGAGAATTACGTCCCAGGCGATCTAAGCATGTGCTAATTTACTAGTTATAAGCTGGGGGGAAATTTCAACCAGATGGAGTGCCCTGCCCTTGACACTAGCTATCAAATTGTTCCTATTTCATTTCTCGGGAGGAGGCCCAGCTATAAGTTATCAGAGGAAAAATAAGGATTCTTCTCTACCCTTCGCTCCAAACTCTGGCTTAAAGGCCTCAAATATTTCCAAGTGCTTAAAAAAAAAAACTCCAAAATCTCTGGATAGACACTCAATATAACTATGGGAGTATGCTGCAAAGATGAGATGGGCTTGCACATGTGAGGTGCATGTCATGTCACGTGAAATGTGTAAATCTCAAGTTCCCTTTCAAAACATTGACATGCTCACTTGTTTGCGGGCTTTAGAGGAATAGTATCCTTCGATTTCCTCCCTTAAAGTGACAGCACCCCATCAGTGCCTGCATGGCCGAGCCATCAGGTTTTATAAACTGGTCAGCAGCATAGCCCCCACCTGCCCTGTCTATTCTCACTGCTCCTGATCTTATCCAAAGGACTTCAGCAAAAGTTAATCAATCATGGCTAACGTGGGAACATTTTTACTGCACGCCAGGCACCGTGCTAAGCATATTAACAATCATCACTGAAACTGATGTTGAACTTGCCAGATTTCGCTTCACCTGCTTTCTATAAAAATTCACTGCAATCTCATAGTAACCCTATGGGATCATCTACATTTTACATGTGAGGAAACAGGCTCAGAGAAGATGAGTAAATTTCCTGAGGTCCTTGAGGTCGTGAGTGGCAGAGTCAGGCTTCCAACCCAGAGACAGAAGTCACAAGTATAGGCAATTACATAAGCTCATATACTTCCCAGGGATGTAAATGTACTATATGGAGACATCTGGTAAACCAGCAGGCTGTACCTAAGCTTTCTGTGTGTGAAAGTGTGGTTAGTGGACACAAGGAAACTACTTTTATTTTCTAAGTGGAACTGAATTAAAATATTATTTTATTTCCAGGAAGAAGAAAAAATGCTCCGAGTTCTGGTCAATATTGAAGATTAGAATTAATGCTACCAAAAAGATGCCAGTTCCGGTCCAATCACAGCTTTCACTTTGTGGCCGGGAAGGACACTGATGTTCACCAAGTACTGCCCTGGGGATGGATGTAGATTTTTATTTGCATCTCAGAGCAGCCCTATAAATAAAGTGATGATTTACATTGTTCTTCTGAGAAACCCAAGTCTCAGATTATGTAATGTTCCCAGGGCCACTCAGCCACCCAGAGGCAAAGCTGGAATTTGAACCCCAGCATTAGGGTTGCCAAAGGTCCATTAAATGGGGTTCCTTTCTAATGGGACTGTTCTAATATTCCAGAAACCCATTTCCTATAACTGTGTGAGCATCAGGCAGGGAAGGAACAGAATAAGGCTGCAAGGTGGACCCAGAGTGTTTGTACAAATGGTCATTAGCCATCAACTCTATGCCACGTGCTAGGGCAAATGCTACGGACACAGAGTTGAAAAACAGAAGCAGTCCTTGTCATGGAGTCGATTACAAGGACTGTTGTTAAACACAGAATGGGTTATATCATTTCAGATTGTGAAAACTGCTATTAAAATAAAACAAAAGGAAGGGTTTAATTTAGCTGGAGGGGGCTGGTGTTTAACCAGGAAAGTCTACTTTAAAGATATGATATTAATTGAGCCCTGAAAGATGAGGCAGCATTTGCAGATGAGGAATGAGGTGAAAGTACATTCTTGGCAGCAGTGATAGTATGTGCAAAGGTCCTGAGGCAAAGATGAGCTTGGCACTTTGAGGAACAGAAAGGTCAGTGTAGCACAGTGATTCCCAAAGTGGGCACTACCGCTCCCTGGTGGGCGCTGCAGCGATCCAGGGGGGCGGTGATGGCCACAGGTGCATTTGTTTTAACTTTTTTTGTATTACCTTTCTATTCTGAGTTCAATAAATAGTTTCATAATTTCAAACTTCAATGTTTCTAATTTACACCTTTCTTTACTATATTTTACGAAAAAGGTAGAAACATTAATACATATATCTTTCTGTTTAATTGCTATTAAAATTTTTAAAAAAATTAATTTCCAGGAGGCTCTTAGTAATATTTTTTCTGGAAAGGGGGCGGTAGGCCAAATAAGTTTGGGAACCACTGGTGTAGCAGTATTCGTGTGAGAGGGCCTAGGCCAGAGAATAATGTTTGAGAGGTGAACTTGGAGTCCAGCCAGGAAAATGACCCAGGAGGTCCTAGCTTAGGCTAATCCGACCACCTGCATCAGGACAACTAATAAATCAGGACCTCTGGAAGTCACAGGGGAGGACTAGGAAGAAAGGTGAATTGCAGTCACAGAACAGAGCCATGCAGATGAGCTGGCTGGAGGGGTTGGCCTTAGTGAGCTAGCCAGCATCCTCCTGTCCCCATATAAGCCCTTTCCTCATCCCTAATTATCTCTGTGACATCCCCGATTCTGGAACTTCATGGTCTCCCTGTCTCTTAACTGGCTTCATTTACTCATGTCCACCTTCCAAAACTTATCTGAGTACATCACTACCCAGCTTACAGGATAAAATTAAAAGTCCTGAGGTGAAAATAGAAGATCCTTGGTGATTTGGGGTCTGCTCACCTCTTGCTGTGTGACTCTCTCCAACTCCCCCAAACCACAGAATTCAAACTCCACCTTGTTCTGTGGGATTCCATAAAGCCTCACCTCACACTCACCGATAGCTGACAAGATTATGTCAACAATCTTTTCTGGGCCTAAGAACCCCAGAATGTAACACAAACTATTTTTTTGGTAACAGACTTCACAAATGGGCATTTCCCCCCATGCCTCCCTCTAAACCAAGCATGAGTTCAGCCAATGACAAGGCTGTGTAGGCCTCACCTTTATTAGATCTGTTTGCCTTCACTTATGGAGACACACCCTTAAAACTGTGGCTTTAGAATACAAGAAGGCTGGGGGGAGTAGCAGGAATCTCTGGAAGGATTTTTGAGCTGTGAATGCAAGGTCACAAAGAGGCTGTGAAATGAATTGGAAGAGAAGCATGTTGTTTGAATGACTGGTGTTGCTTAGGTGTTCTCCCTGCTCAGGTGAGTACTGGAGACATCTGCTCTGCCCAAAGGACCCAGAAGTGCCGCTATGGAAAGGAAAAACGAGCTCTCTGAGCAAACTTTTTTCCCGTCTGTTCAGATATAATAATACAATCTAATGCCCCCAAAGTTTACAGCCCCACCATGACATTCAATACTCCACTTTGAGGATGCCTTGTTAATCTATGCTTTTCATAATCAATGGAGCTGAACACCTCTTTGAAGGATGAATGGAAATAACAGGCATTTTAAAGCAATTAATTGAGTTAATATAAATGCCCATAGAAATGAAAGCAAAATCAATTATGTTAATACCTGGTCACTCATGGCCATTTTCCTGGAGATGATGTCAAATGCTATTTACCAGAATGTTGGTGAGTAGGGGGAACATTCAGTGTAACTAATACTGAACCTGATGCAAGCAATGTTATGCCCAGGTAACTCCGACTTATTAATATCCTTGAGCACATGGCACCTCCAGGAACGTCACCAAGTTCAATGATACTGTGAGGCTTCAGAAATATCCAAGACTGAGTAGGCTAGATGTTAGGAATAATGAGCTTTTTGAGCTGTGTCTGCTCTTCATGGGGTTCTGTGTCCTCCGCAGAGGGGCTGTGAGCTGCCTTCCCTTCTCCCACCTGCTTCCCTGTGTTTCTCCTGTCTCTTCAGTTGGATGCAAAGTGTGCGATAACTTGCCTCCAATGCAGACGTCAGAGGCTAGAGTTGGCTCCGAGCAATATTGGTGACATTGCTTTTGGATTCTCTGTGGCATTTTGATGTGGTGGTTGCTGGCTCAATCCCCGCTCCTCACTGAGATTTGAAGAGGCAAGGCTGCTGTAAAAATAACCACTGGCGTACTAACCACACATCCTATCTGCATAACAGGTGTCAGGGGTTTTATTTCATTTGAGCTTTGCCCAAGAGAGGAGAGGGTTGCGAATAAGCCAATGCATCTGCCGGGTCATGACACAGACCTCTTGATTGTCTAGCCCAGGAGCAGTGAGATGCTGTAGAATGAAATGGGTTTTTGAGCCAGTCAGAACTGGATTCTAATTCCAGACTTGGTGACCCACAAACACCATGGGGAGGCTAGCTCCTTGTCCACTGGGATTGGGGGTGCGTAGGTTTCTGGGTGCCAAGTGGAAGGCACTCAAGGAAGCTGTCCGCCTTAATCTCCAACCACGAGACACAGCCTGTTTCCACTGTCTCTTCCTGAGATCTTTTCCCTCAGCAGCCCAGTGGAGGGATAGAGTCCAGACACCCTCAGAGGGGACCTCCATGAGGGCAGGGCTCACTCTGTATCCTCAGAATTGCTATTGCATAAAGAAATGATTAAAAGGACTGGGGTCTAGGATCAGGCCAAGATTGTGCTGGTACTTGTGGGAGGACATAAAAAAAATTGTTTGAGCTGTTTCAGTCCTAATTAAGACTGTGCTTAATTGAAATTCACAGCCTCCCAAACACATCTCACCACCTCTCCTTCCCTCTTGCTGGTTCCTGCAGATGCCCGCATGGCTTTTGTTCTGGGCAGCTCTGTGTCTGGTGGAAGTGGGCACAGCTCTGCCTCCCTCTGCCTCTAACCTGGATGGTTGCTTCGGTCCTCCCCGCAGCTCATTACCTCCCCGAGGTGCTCAGTGAAGCAGAGCTGACCTCCTAGGAGTTCATTAGTCAGATGCCCACGTAGAATGTAGACTTTGATTTCTGGGGCCTCTGTGACCTTTCTGCGCTGCGGACCAGAAGTTTCTCTGTTGAAGTCATTTTACACCAGCACGTTTAAGACATAAAACAACAACCTGTCATGTCTTGGATGCCTCCCTGTAGGATGCCTGCGTGCCACACTTGACCTTGACATGGTGCCCCCCACTTGTATTGAGGGACCAGGTGAGAAACAACCCTTCCACTTGTTTCTGGCTTGCTCTAAGGCTGCTGTTGACAGCCAGGCTCAGTACATGACACAGGGCCCTCCCTCTGAGACGCCTTGGAGAAATTCTGCGTGGCTTTGGTTGTGTTTCTCCAAAGTGTCTGCAGTGGGAACGTGCAGCGCAGTGCAATGGGAAGGGCAGGTCTGGGAGAGCTCAGACCTGGGCAGGAGTTTCATCCTTCCCACCTTTTATTTTATTTTATTTTTATTTTTTTTAAAATATATTTTATTGATTTTTTTACAGAGAGGAAGGGAAAGGGATAGAGAGCTAGAAACATCAATGAGAGAGAAACATCGATCAGCTGCCTCCTGCACACCCCCTACTGGGGATGTGCCCGCAACCAAGGTACATGCCCTTGACCGGAATTGAACCTGGGACCCTTGAGTCCGCAGGCTGACGCTCTATCCACTGAGCCAAACCGGTGAGGGCATCCTTCCCACCTTTTAGCTCAGTAAGATTGGACCTCTCTTTTATCCTCAGACGTGGAGGATAATACTTCGTACTTAGCTTGCTAATACTAAGACTTAGCTTGCAGGTTTGTTGTGAGGATTAGGTGAGATTATATATGTGGAGACCTGGTACTGCATTGTGCTCAATAAATGCTCATTGCCATGTTGTTTGTTTCTATGTATAGACATGCAATTCTTATAACTAATCGTCTTTGCTTCTTCTAGTCAGATGCCGGCAGGTTGCAGAAGCAGATTTGTGGCCACCCTCCGGCAGGCATGGATTTTGTGTAACAAATATTGCTCCTGGTTCTCCCTCCCCTCATTGTTTACTTGGTTGGGGCTTTTTTATAGTTGCATCTTCTTAATTAATCAGTTATGATTTATTATTGCAGAAATACTCCATATATCTTTCATACCTGCCCCAAATCCTATTTAGAAGAGCTAGGATAGAAATGTTCTCGTACAAAAGGGAAGAAAAAAACCCCACCTTTGCAGCCTCCGGCATTTCAATTTTCAGTGGTCAATTTGTTAAATATTGGAAGAAAAAAATCAATATGGAGGCAATGAAGAAAATGATTAATGTCCACTCTTTAGAAATGGAAAGTATCTTTGAAAAGTAACTCTTTGTCAGGTATGTGGTTTGCAAATGTTTTCTCCCATCCTGCGGGTTGCCGTTTCACTGTATTGGAGGTCTCCTGTGATGTGCAGAAGCTTGTTAGTTTGATGTAGTGCCACGTGTCTGTTTTTGCTTTTGTTGCTGGTGCTTTTTTAACAGCCCAATTAAAAAGTGGTAAAAGGACTTGAACAGACATTTCTCCAAAGGGGACATATGAATGGCCAACAGGTGTATGAGAAGATGCTCGATGCCACTAGTCAACAGGGACATGCAAATCAAAACCTCAAAGACATATGACCTCACACTTGTTAAGATGGTTATGATAGTCCAATCGGCATGGCTCAGTGACTGAGCTTAGACCTATTAACCAGGAGGTCATGGTTTGATTCCCAGTTTGATTCCCAGTCAGGACACATGCCCGGGTTGCGGGCTCACTCCCCAGTGAGGGGCATGCAGGAGGCAGCCAATCAGTGATTCTCTCTCATCATGGATGTTTTTATCTCTCTCTCCCTCTTCCTTTCTCTCTGAAATCAATAAAATTCTATTTTTTTAAAAAAGATGGTTATTATATACTTTTTAAAGTCAGCAAGTGTTGGTGAAGATGTGGAAAGATTGGAACCCTTGTATTCCATTGGCTCCAAAAATGGTGTAGCCACTATGGAAAACAATATGGAGTTTCCTCAAAAAAATTAAAAATAGGACTAGCAAATGATCTAGCAATCTTACTTCTGTGTAATTATTCAAAAGAATTGAAATCAGGATCTCAAAAAGATATATGCACTTGACAACCTAAATGTCCATTGATGAATGAATGGATAAAGAAAATGTGATATCTAATATAATAATAGAGGAATATGCAAATTAGCCAGGACGCTGTAATGTCACGACCAATCTACAAGTGGCAGAGAGCTACAGCAGGGTGGGTCAGCGGCCAGAGAGCTACAGGAGGGTGGGGCAGTGGGCGGAGAGCTACAGGAGGGTGGGGCAGTGGGCGGAGAGCTACAGGAGGGTGGGGCAGCGAGATATGAGCAGTGGAGGGCTACCAGTGGCGGTGGGTGGAGTGGTCAGCTGTGGCAAGTGGTAGCGAGTTACTCGAACACAGATTCATGTGCAGGGCTACTAGTATACATATAATGGAGCGTTATTGTACCATAAAGTGAAGGAAATCTTGCAATGTGACAACATGAATGAATGATGAGGACTAAGGGTATTAAGCCAATCACAGAAGGACTAATACTGCAAGATGCCACTTATATGAGATACCTACATAGTAACTCAGAGAAGGAGGGAGGAGAGTGGTGGTTGCCAGGGCCTGGGGGAGGGGGAAGTCGGGAGTTCCTCATGAATGGGTATAAACTCTGTCAGGCAAGATGAGTAAATTCTAGAGATATGCTCTACAACACAGCACTTATAGATAACAAAACTGCTGAACACTTGAAATTCTGTTGAGGGTTGATCTCATATTAAGTGTTCTTACCACAATACATTTTAAAAGGAAGATTATTTGCTTTTTATTTCCTTTCTCCCACTAGGAATGGCTATATGTGTCCCTGTTGTCTCTCTTAAGGGCTCCCTTCCCCCATCTTGGAAACATATTATTTGACACACTTTTTAAGCCAAATGTCAATGTTTTCAAATGAAGCTGTTCGGCTTCAGATCCTACTCACCCATTCCATTCTCTCCCCCCATTTTTTTGTGGGCTACATTCCTTTCACATACAAACATTACAATTACGTCATGGTAGATTCCAAGGACTCTCCCAGTTATCAAGGTCAGTGACAATGTGGGTCAGACCTGGTGACTCTGGGCATGTCATTGAACTTCTCTGAGCTCACTTTGCATTTCACCTGTTCACCTATAAAATGGAGAAGATAATTTCTTTCCCATCGGCCATTTGTATTAAAGGCCACAATGTGTTTTAGACCACCTGGCAAGTGCTCAGTAAATGTTATTTTCCTTTCTCTTAGTTTCCAAAGCCTAGATCAGTGGTTCTCAACCTTGGCTGCACATTAGAACCACCTGGGAATCTTTTTAAAATCCTGATTTCAGGGCCTCATCCTCCGGAAATTCAGTTTCTTTGTTACTAACGTTGTGGCCCCACCCCCTAAAAAAGAAACAGAATTTCCAGAGGATGAGGCCCAGAAATCAGGATTTTAAAAAGATTCCCAGGTGATTCTAATGTGCAGCCAAGGTTGAGAAGCACTGGCCTACTAGTTGAACCCAATTTTAGTATTTTACACGGAGGTGGTTGGAAACACCTGTTCATCCTTACCTGCTCTCGCCTCATTATTGGGTAAGCGTAGTGGTACATTTCCAGCACTAATACTCTGCATAAGTTCCCATTACACTAAACCAGTTTCTGCTGAAATTGAATGATTATAACTTGTGTTTCAAATCAAAGGTGCATCAGTTTGGTCATCGTTTGGCTGTATAGGTGTCTGCAAAGATGGCACTTTTAGCATGGAAGTGTGGCCTCAGACCAGGGACCATCCAGCCTAGAAGGTTTTTACTGGTGGATGCAGGGAAGTTTATAGCCTTGTACTACCTTGAATCTACAGTGCCAAACTCTTTCATTATAATACTAGAGGCCTGGTGCACGAATTTGTGGCGGTCAGTGGGGGGGGGGGGAGGGACCTTGGGAGGTTGGCTGGCCACGGGAGGTTCGCTGTGGGAGCACACTGACCACCAGGGGGCAGCTCCTGCATTGAGCGTCTGCTCCCCGGTGGTCAGTGCACATCATAGTGACCAGTCAACCGGTTATTCGGTCGACCGGTCAAAATGGTCACTTAGGCTTTTATATATATAGACTAACAGTAGCTAATATAGACTACTTAGCCAGGCACCATGCTAAGTGTATGCACTTTACATGCATTATCTATGTATCCCTTGTATGAGTTTTCTATAGTTACATAACAAATTATAATAATTGAGCAACTTAAAACAACAAACGTGTGTTATCTCCCTTTTCCATGGGTTAGGTAGGGTTCCAGGCTGGCTTGATGGATCCCGTGCTCAGGGTTTCACAGGCTGCCCTGGGGGTGTTGGCTAGGCTGCCCTCCTATTTAAAGGCTTGACTGAGGGAACGTTTGAAAATGGCTTTTTCACATCTGCTTCATTTTGGAATGTTGAGACCAAATGTACTTCTCTGCACCTTTATTTCTTGCTCCTCCCTCTGCATAGCTGTATGTGTAACTGCCCTCCCTTCCCCTGTATAGTCACTTGACCTTTGCATTCTAACCTTGTTTCTTAATATCTGGCACAGTGTTTCCGATGTGGCAAGCACTCTGATGTTTCAGTCAATTCTCTGTAAAAGTCAAGGACTACTTAGGACTTAATGACTATAAGTCATTCGATTAAAATTGCTTTGTAAATGACAAACACAGAATTTGTAAGTTTACCTTTAATTGGACCATTTTATTATTTTCACTGTTGTGTTTTAAGATGATAGAAATCTGACAGAAAATTACTCATAACATCCTAATTAGTGTTTATCTAGAGTATCTGGTTTTAGTGTTTATCTAGAGTATCTGGTTTAAATGTGCCTCCTAATTAATTTGTGGTACCTACAACTTTATTCTATTCACACAATTTAAAATAGACGAAGCACCAATGAAAGGGTCTGTCTAAAAATGGCCTGAAGTATAGACATTAAAGTAAATGTTAGCCCTAGCCAGTTTGGCTCAGGGGATAGAGCATTGGCCTGCGAACTGAAGGGTCCCAGGTTCGATTCCAGTTGGGGGCACATACCCGGGTTGTGGGCTCGATCCCCAGTGGGGGACTTGCAGGAGGCAGCCGATCCATGATTCTTTCTCATCATGGATGTGTCTGTCTCTTTCTCCCTCTCCCTGCCTCTCTGAAATCAACAAAAATATATTTTTAAAAAAGGGTAAATGTTAGAAGTAAAATAAGTAAATAAGTAAGTAAGTAAGTAAATAAATAAATAAATAAATAAAAGCTTGACTGGGGGAGACTCCACTTTACATTTCCCTGAGTTGTTTGGCAGAATTATTTCCTTGCAGTGGTAGGACTGAGGACCCTGCTTTCTTGCCACTGTCAGCCAGGGACCTTTTAAGGTCCTAGAGGCTGCCCTCTGGCTCCTGCCGTGGGCCCTTCCTCTCATATCAGGACAGCAGAATCTCCAGCTCCAGTGGCTGAGACGGAGTCCTACATAATGTAATGCAATCGCGGGAGTAATCATCCCATCTGCTGGATAGAAGCAATGCACAGGTTCCACCTCACTCAGGGGCGGGGATTGTCAGGGCCACGGATGCCAGGGAGTGGGAATCCTGGGGCCATCTTAGAATTGTGTTTTCCAGACATCTCATCACACACCGCAAAGTGGGAATTTTTATGATAGCCGTTGTGCGTGTCAGCGTAGAGGCTTCAATACTTGCCAGGGTTGCTCAGTCATCTGGCATGCAAGCCTGCGCTCCAGCTTCTATGTTCCTCAAGCAGTAAGTTCTCTGAGGAAGCCAGTCTTGTATTTTTCCTAAAACTGCCTCCTTCAAGCTCCAGGTGTGGTGCTCCTTTGAGCTCCCAGACTATGATATGAAATTTGAGGAGCATGTAAATGTACATGATTCATAATCAAAGACTATTTGGAACTGGAAATCATCTTAAACACATTGTCCACATCCCTCATTTTTCTACATGAAAAAATAGAAGATCAAAAAGGAAAGGGATTTGCTTAAAGTCACAGAGAACTAGAAAATGTCAGAGCCAGTACTGGACAGCAGATGTAGTGGACATACCATTTCTTCCTCCCTTCCTTCCTTCCTTCCTCCCTCCCTTCCTTCCTTCCTTCCTTCCTTCCTTCCTTCCTTCCTTCCTTTTATTTATTTTATTTTATTTTATTTTATTTTATTTTATTTTATTTTATTTTATTTTATTTTTCTATCTATCATCCATTGCCCTCTCCATTCATTTGGCAGCAAAACCTCAATGTTCTTTTGGATGACACCTCTCTCTGCCTCTCCATCCCTGTGATTTAGGTTAAGCTGACCTATCCTAGGTCAGGCTTTGTCTAAACAGTCCAGTCGTGGCCAATTAGAGAAACGCATCTTCATGACCACAGTGATGCTAGAAAGTGGGCATCTAACCCAAGTTGGCTCAACAAGAGTCGTTGAGAATCTGCCCTAAAGCTTTTTCTGAGATTATCGAGAAAGACATGCTATCTTTCTAGAAGGATTGCTAAAGAGCTAGGATGGGAGACAGGAGCTGCTGGGGACCATCCTTGCCATCATATGTAGACAGTCATCTTGGGTATAAAGCCAACACAGAGGAGAGTGTGTAGTAGAGAGAGATTACTGATGTTGCTGAGTGCCCGGATTGAGCCACACCTGAGCTAGCACAATGCTGAGAATCTGAAGAGACATAAGCTAATGACTTTGGAAGCCAATAGATTTTTGTACCTCTCCTTAACCTAATTTGAGATGGATTCTGACACCACCACCTAAAAGAATCCCAACTACTGCAGTCTCTTGACTTCTATTTCTATGCTCTCTCCCTTGCATTTGTCATTTAAAAATTGACAGGGACTTCAGAGCCCCACTATCTTCTCTCTAAGAAGGCTAGGGCTTTCTATCCTATCTCCTTAGTCATTTTAGTCACCACTTTCTCTGTGGTCTGAATAGAGGAGGCCTTTCTTTACATCTAATTGAAAGATACCAACTCACTGAGATATTCCAGTGGGTCAGAAAGATGCCTGGGTGAATTCCGTTTTCTCCTACACCTGACCAATATTTCTCAGACACGTTAGCTCCAAAGGGAGCCAACCTATTGGGCAGATGTCTTCTAGAGATAGAGTGTGTAGTGATTACAGAATTCCTCTGGGTCTCAGCTGCTAGCTACATGTCTCTCAATTTCACAAGTAAAAAATGGATTGTTTTTCCTTAAACATGTTACCTGCATTTGACACGAGGAGCCTCAGCTCTGTCTCTTTTCCAAAATGCTTATCTGCAAAATTGGAGTGAAGGGTCAGGATTCTCCGGCTGCAATGGTTTCAAAGGATAAGGCATACACTGAGAGAAGGTGGCCATTTCCTTCACAAATCACTGTGAACGAACAAAGGCTCAGAAAGCAATGCATTGTCTTTGGTTTTTATTGTTTTTATTGAACAGAATTGCACTGGGACTTGATGATCTAATTCCGGCACTCAAGGGCTGCCGTCAATCAACATTATCTGAGAAAGGAGAGCATAAGCTTTATGCTTGCAGGTAATAAAATGATACGATATCAGCACATGGTACTGATATCAAGACAAATGGGCCCTAAAGCGAACACACACTGGGTTCAAGTCCTGCTTATGCTAATTGCCAGCTGTGGCTCTTAGCGAACTTATTTAATGTAGGTAAGCCCTTGTAAAAGGGATAATACTGATTTCACAAGGTATGTGGGCAAACCTGTACGGTAAGAAACCATTTTCAAACTTGAATTACTCTGACTTTAGTGAATAAGCCCTTGCCTATTTCTCATCTATAAGGATATTGCTGTGGCTCAAAAGCAGCCGGACTGTGCCACTTCTGGGTGAGATAGGGTGAGTGCTCAGCACCCTGCCTTTCTGACTGAATAGAGCTACAAAACCTGGTACAGGTATGGATCAGCTTTTGAGAACTCTGAGAAGTAAAAAGTAACAGGCAGGTTGGAGGAAAGACTAAAATTGGAAGCCCCATAGGACCATCAGTACGTTTAGCATCGTTTCCTCTCAAATCCCCTGGCCTGGGCTCAAAGTAGCCCCCAAACCAAGACATGGGCACGTGAAGACAGCGAGAGCTCCAGGAAAAGTGCGTTAGCTTGGGCTCTGGGAACAGGAGGGGGATATCCTGGTCAGAACAGCAGCAGCAGGGCACCTAAAATTCTTGAGCAGGAAACTTTGTTTCTGATTGAAGAAGCTATGGTCTCAAGAAGGTGAGGCAACAACTTGCCATTTTCCCCTCTTGACCTCATACATGGGGATGTTCAGGACCAAAATGGGTAGAACCAAGGAATCAAAAAATTTTGGTAAGATCACAGGGTAAAAGATAGAAGCTCAGGAAAATGCCTCTATACTGGTGTTTGAACCAGGGGGCTCACCCCTGAGCTGCATGTGTCATGGATCTGGTTCTTTGCAGAGAAACAGACCACTGGCTTGACCCCAGACTGATCAGCAGGTGGTTCATGCAAGGACCAAATCCGGGCAGCACGGCAGAGGCTCTGAAGTGGAGGAGGTACAGCAACTACAACTTAGAAAAGAGCAGTAGAAACTTGTGGCCTCAACCCAATGGAGTCAGTTGTCCACTAAAGCAGAAATATCATCGTTCTTGATAAGATTTAGCAATGTTCAGTCTTGTAATATAATATGAGAAGGCAATCCAAATTTACTCACCAGATGACGAAGCTGGGAAAACAACCTGCATGGGAAAAGGCGATCCAACAGATGCCAACCCCAAGATGAGCAGATGTTGGCGTGATCTGAAAACAGCATTAAAGCATCTAGGACAAAAATGCTCCATTAGGCACATGCTCTTAAAATGAATGAAAATGTAAAAAATTGCAGCAAAGAAACTTTGAGTCCAGGCCAGGAACTTTAAAGAGGGACCAAGTGGGCATTTTAGAACTGAAAAGGCAATAACAAACATTTAGAGCACCGTTTATGCCCGTTTTTCTCTACAGCTGAGATGGCATCCCAGCACTTCCTCTCCGAAGAGTGCAGGGTTGCTATTAACCACGTGGCATCTTCTGAGCTGCACGTCAGTGACGCTTATTTATCTATGGCCTGCTATTACAAGGAAGACACGGGAGCACCTCTTCTTGCTGCATTTTGCATTCTTTCAAGACCAAGCTGAGCTGAAGAGGGAGCGTGCAAAGCAATTCGTGCAATATCTAAGGAAACGTGGGGGTAAAATCTGCCTTCTGGTGATTGAGAGGCCTGGTCGAGAAAGCTGGGGAAGTGGCGTACACATATGGAGTCCGCTCTGGAGCTGGAGAGCAAGTTAACCGAGCTCCTGCTAGACCTCAAGGCGATGGCTTCTGCCAACAATGAATCTGATCTCTTAGGCTACCTGGGAAAGTACCTGGGTAGACGGGAGAGGAACACAGGCTGTGTGACACACCAGCTTGACTATCATAAGGGATTAGAAAAGCAGGCCCAGCAGGAAGAACCATTTAAAAAGCTGCTGGAGTGTCAGGTGAAGAGAGGTAACCTCTGAAGGCAACAAAGCAAGTCTTCTCATTGTAGTCGGTCCCCAAATCAGCTCTTTCCTAATCGTATTCTCCACTTGACAGAAGACTGCTTTCCTTCATTGCTGTACATATAAGTTTGTTTTTGCATTATATAAAAAAAATGAAAGCTCACTGAAAGGATGCAATATCTGAACGAAAATAACAAAGGAAAGTCTGAGCATTTGAAGATAGATCAGTAGAAATTATCCAGTCTGAACAGAGAGGCAAGATTTTTAAAGCTAAACAGTCTCAGAGACAACACTAACAGGTATGAGAGCCGTGTCCTGAGATCAGTAGAAAGAGTGCAGAGTAGAAAATACTTCGAATAATAATTGCTGAAAACTTTCCCCAAAACCTTCATGCCCAGATATATCATAATCAAACTTCAGAAAATTAAAGACAAAGAAAAATATTGAATGCAACTAAGGCAGGGAAAGTGTGATATTCAGAATATTCATTAACAACAATTTGACTGACTAAATTTTTCATCAGGGGAACTATGGAGGCAAAAAATAGCAGGATGATATTTTTAATGTGGAAGAAAAAAACTGTCCACTCAGAATTTGATATTCAGAGACAGTAATACTTTAAGAATGAAGGTGAAATATAGACATTCTTTTTTTTAACTCTACTTTTTCAATTACAGGTCACGGTCAATATTATTTTATGTTAGTGCAAGTATACAGCATCAAGGTTAGATGTTTATATAATTTATGAAGTGATTCCCCTTCTTCCCAGTCCATAAGTCCAGTATTCACCTGGAACCATACAACGTTTATATGAAGGAAGAATAAGAGAATTTGTTGCCAGCAGATCATCCCCAAAAGAAATGATAAAAGGAAATGCTTTGGGCTACGAGAAACCAAAAATGGTTCCAAGGTTCAAATGAAATTGCGAGGGAAATTGCAAAATATCTGGAACTAATGAAAATAAAATGTAGCATTAGCAGTTTGTGGAATGGAAACAGTAGTGCTTGGAGGGAAATTTATTAGCATTAAATGTTTACATTTAAAAAAAGAAAGATCTCTAATCAACCATCTAAGCCTCCACTTAAAGAAATCTGAAAATAATGAGCTAAATATCTACCCCGAAGCAAACAGAATAATGTTATTATATTTGTTTTCAACAACAAAGTTGTTGAAAAGTGGCAATTGATGGACTTGAGACTAGAAAAGGAGTATGGAAAATCAATAAAACCAAAAGATACTGGTTCTTTGATTTTGATGAACCTCCAACAAGACTGAAAAAGAAAAATGTGAAAAGACACAAATTACCAATGTTAGGAATCAATGAGGGGATAATATTACCCCACAGCTATTAAAAGGTTAATACAGAAACCCTACAAACAACTCCATACAGATAAATGCAAGAATTTATATGAAATGAACCAATTTCTTAAAAAGTAAGAACTACCAAACTCAGCAAGATGAGACAGATAACCTGAATGGATTTAGATATACCAAAAAAATTTTATTCATAGTCTTTTTTTAAAAAAGTCTTCCAAAAATAATCTTTGGATTAAATATTTTCAACCAACAAAATAACTTGAAAATAAAGAATAAAGTTAGAGAAATGATACTACCCAGTTTTATAAGACTTACTATACTCACACCTACCACGATGGCTACCATCAATAAATCAACAAACAAGTACTGGTGAGGATGTGGAAAAAAAGGAACCCTCTTGCACTGCTGGTGAGAATCTAGACTCTGCAGCCACTGTGGAAAACAGTATGGAGTTTCCTCAAAAAATTAAAAATGGAATTCCCATTTGACCCAATAATCCCACTTCTGGGAATATATCTTAAGAATCTTGAAACACCAATCAGAAAGAATATCTGCACCCTTATGTTCATAGCAGCACAATTTACAATAGCTAATATCTGGAAACAGCCCACGTGTCCAACAGCAGATGAGTGGATAAAAAAGCTGTGTACATCTACACAATGGAATACTATGCAGCTGTAAAAAAAGAAGGATCTCTTGCTCTTGTGAAAGCGTGGATGGACCTGGAGAGTATTATGCTAAGTGAAATAAACCAGCCAGAGAAAGACAAATATCACATGATCTCACTTATTTGTGGAATCTAATGAAAAAAATAAACTGATGAACAAAATAGGTCCAGAAATATGGATGCATGGAACAGACTGACAGATCTCAGAGAAGAGAGGATTGGGCGGGGGGGGGGGGGGGGGGCTGGAAGAGATTAACCAAAGAACATATATGTACATATGCATAGCCCAAGGACACAGACAATAGTGTGATGAAGGCCTGGGGTAGGTTGATGGTTAGGTGAAGGGCGGGTGCGCAAAAGGGAGGGGGGATGGGGGACATCTGTAATGCTGTCAACAATTAAAAATAAAAGACTTACTGTAAACCACAGTAATCAGCACATTATGGGATTGGCAAAGGGACTGACATGCATAGGTCAATAGAAGAATAGAGAGTTCAGAAATAGAACCATGGGGGGGAGATGGAAATGATGATGCTGCCACTTCTGGGAACACTGTAATAAGAGAAAAATGTTACATGATCAATAGCAAACCTCTATTAAACACCTACTTGGCAAGAACTGCAGTGTTACTCCATTTCATCTAATCTTCCTAACAACACTAAGATATTGGTGCTATTATTGTCCCTATTTTTCAGATAAGAGAAACTGAGGCCCGGATTGAATGGTTTGCCCAAATTCATGGCTAGGAAGTGGAGCAGCTGGTATTTGAATCAAGGTATCGCCAAGTCCAGAGTCTGGGCTTTGTGCCAACCACAGTCTACTGTGTCTGGGGCTGCAGTATTGTGCTTTTTGTTTGTTTGTTTGTTTGTTTGTTTTAAACCCCGCATGTAAACTAGGATGGTCTTGTCAATGGCAAACACCATCTCTCCATGTAATAGTTGCTCACCTCACTGACCTGATCCATGAGAAATGCTGACTGTTTGGCTGAGAAAATTCTCCTGCATTGATTTTCTTTGTTTTCTTTCTTTAATGCAGCTGTTAAGTTCATTTACACAATGTAATTCATCATGAGATGGCCAAACCTGGGTTTTATTGATGCAACAATTAATTAGTTGGCTGCCCAGTCCTGCCAAGTTTGTTCTAGATGAATGGCTGGCACAGGGAGCCATGATACAAATAAGCAGGCACATTGGACATCTTGCTGGCTTAATCACACTTGAGATGTTATCAGAGGCCGGTCCCCTCTAGCCTCTGGGCTGGCCGGTGACTGCACAGCACAGAGCGCTATTGCCAGTACTGCCTCCATCAGCAACAAAGCTGGTGCTGGCCATTCCTGTATTCCCAGCTGTGTGCCTGGGCCCCGTGAGAAAAGGGTGCCGTGACTGAGTAGGTTTAAGATTTACCCTCCCACTGGAGTAAGGTTGTGCTGTGGGTGAGTGGAGTCAGACTGCTTGGGGTTCAGTGGTTGACCCTCACTAGTTGGGGCAATGGACCAGTCATCTTTTTTTTATCCTCACCTGAGGATATTATTTCCATTGCTTTTCAGAGAGAGTAGAAAGGAAGGAGGGAGAGGGAGAGAGAGAGAGAGAGAGAGAGAGAGAGAGAGAGAGAGAGAGAGAGAGAGAGACATCAATGTGAGAGAGACATATCCATTGGTTGTCTACCACACGTGCCCTGACCAGGATTGGGGATTAAACCTGCAACCTAGGTATGTGCCCTTGACTGGGAATTGAACCCACAGCCCATCAGTATGCAGGCCGATGTTCTAATCACTGAGCAACACTGGCTAGGGTCAATCATCTTTTTAACAGCTATATTAGGGTAGAATTTACATACCATACAATTTATCTATTATAAGTGTACAATTCAATGTTACTCAGTACTAGAGGCCCAGTGCACGAAATTCGTGATTGGGTAGGGGCCCTAACAGCTGCCAGCTCCTGACCAGGGCCTTCCTTTGTTCTGCGCTGCCCCCTGGTGGCCAGCACACATCATAGCGAGTGATTGAACTAGTTGGTCTAACTCCGGAGGGGACACTTTGCATGTTAGGCTTTTATATATATAGATATTTACATAATTATGCAAGCATAACCACAATATAATTTTAGAATATTTCCCTCATGCCAAGAAGAACCCCTATACCCATTCGCAGTCACTCCCAACTCTTCCTCCTTTCACCTCATCCCCTAGGCCAGTGGTCGGCAAACTGCGGCTTGCGAGCCACATGCGGCTCTTTGGCCCCTTGAGTATGGCTCTTCCACAAAATACCACGTGCAGACGCACACATACAGTGCGATTGAAACTTGGTGGCCCATGCGCAGAAGTCGGTATATTTTGTGGAAGAGCCACAGTCAAGAGGCCAAAAAGCCGCATGTGGCTCGCGAGCCGCAGTTTGTCGACCACTGCCCTAGGCAATAAGGTTTATCATTATCACCTCCCACTACCTGCCTCTAAAAGCCTCTGCCTAAATACAATGACTTGAAATTCTCTGGACTGAAATGTCCTTTCTGGCAGTCCTTCATGCATTTGCTTCCACCTTCCCTTCTGCCTCAAACTCCCCTCTGTGTCTTCTTTCCCTGAATACTACTGCATCACCTCCTCCAGGAAGCCTTCCTTTCCACCTACTTCACCCCAAAGGTGGGGTGCTCTATCTCTGGGCCCACGGAGCATCTGTTTCATTTCCTCCTTCATTCATTCTTCCATTCCTCAATTCAAAAAAATACCATGCCTGGCACACAGTAGGCATGAAAGAACCGCTTATTAGCACAGTATTGTTACTGTCTGTGTCTCTCTTCCACAACGGGACTGTGATCCTTGAAGGTCAGAATTGCTGGCACATAGTAGGGCTAGTTGAATATCCAGTGCAAGGAGTGGGGAAGGGAGGAGCGTTTGGTTGGCCACCTTCCCAGGAGGACAAGGAGAATGGCAACTCCAGGTTCATGTCTTCTCCCTCTTGCTTTCATCTGGCTCCCCAGGACACCGGCCAGGAAGCAGCAGGAGTTACATTAGCCCCACTAAATAGGACCAGCTTTTTAAAAACATCATTAGAAACTCATTTACCGCAAGCCACCAAAGCCGCGTGAGGCAGAATAAATCTGCCTGTTCCAACAGTCTTTCTCTTGTTCCATTTGCTCTCTTCTTTTGTCTGTTTTCCCCCCTCATGTTTTGTTGATTCTCTTCATTTCCAAATAATTCTTTTCACTGCTCCTTGCCGCCAAGTCTCAAACAATCGCACCCACAGATCAGTGTTGCTCAAAGCTGAAAGCAAGCTTCCGCGGCTGTGCACGCGGCAGTTTGCAGGGGTTTTGATTCCAACTCCCCGAATTGCTGGAGCCCAGTCTTGTTCACATATTAATATCCAACAGTTGGATTACTTTCTCTGCATTAAAAAAATTCACATAGGGCTTTTTAATAGAGTTTAATAGCTATCGTTTTCCAAAGCTTTATCTCTTCCGTTCCCAATCCTAATCAGAGCTATTGGTTGGCTCTGGAAATCATTCTTAAAACTTATTGGGCCCGGCCAGCATGGCTCTGCGATTGAGTGTCGACCTGTGAACCAGGAGATCACAGGTTCGATTCTGGTCAGGGCACGTGCCCAGGTTGAGGGCTCCATCCCCAGTAGGGGGCATGCAGGAGGCAGCCAATCAATGATTCTCTCTCATCATTGGTGTTTCCATCTCTTTCCCCCTCTCCCTCCCTCTCTGAAATCAATAAAATATATTAAAAAACACATTGAAGGAGAGATGATTATTATTCCCATTTTGTGGATGACAAAACTGGAACTCAGAGAGGTTAAGTAACTTGCCTATGGATATAGCTCTTGTAAGTGGCAGACTTGAGATTGAAATGCAAGTCTGTAAACTAAAAGGGCAATGCTTTTCACAGAGACTATGCTGTCTCTGAGCTCTTTCTTTCATAAAGAAAGTTCATAACAAGTTCCTAAAGGTTGAAGTTCAAGGAATCCTGGAAACACAAACATTGGGCTTGGATCTATGCCTGTGGCATTCTCTGAGTACTGCCAGGATGCTAATTAGCATTTGTTTGTCACTTCTAATTACCGGAGACTCTTTGACAATATGAGTTCATGAATGCTAATGTAAGGGCAGAGTCATAAGAAGTTAAGATGGAGGCCGCAGGCCTACAGAAAAAAAACTTTTGTGTTTTAGCTGACCCAATGGCTTTTAATAGGGTAGTGACAAGGAGATATGGTTAAAAACAGAGACGGAAATGAAGAAGAGCCACTTGCCATGTCCCTTCATCCCAAGAGCTCTCAGTGGAATTACTTACTCTTTAAATAACCCAGCTCAAGGACTAATGAGTTTGAAAGATTGATGTAATCTTATCATTTGAATTACCAAAGGTTCTGGAGCACATCTGTTATATTTTGCCTGCCCGGAAACCATTTCTCTTTCTTCTGTTAATAAGACCTTGACTTTCTTTAGGAAGCCACCCACCCCTCCTTTTAGTTTATGTGATTCTGATGTGATTGCTCCCAGTTACCCCAACTCACACCTCAGCCCTTGTCTCTAAAAGAGGTCATGTGATTCAAACCTGACCAATCAGCATATTTCATCACCCTGACCTCATTGATTGATTCCTGAATAAGCCAATGAGATTTAACTGCAATTTGTTGGCAATATAGATGCAAATTGCAAATAGATCTAATTGACTTTAGCTCAGCTAAATCCTTATGCTCAATTGTATAAGCAAGATTCTGTCCTCCATCTCTGGTCCTGTTTCCCTTAGTGCTGCTTCATTTTCAGGTTCATTCTTTCTATGTCAGGAATGCTGGCTCCCAGCAAGGCCCTTCTCTGGCCTACCATCATAGGTCAAACGTTGCAGATCTCTTGATTGATCCTACTTGTCTGCACATCCCACCACTTGGGCCAAGCACAGTTGGGAAAATGAAGTTCTATAACTGGTCCAGTCACCCTCAGAGCTGTGGAGAAGTAGGGCAGGCAGGCATCATGAGGTTTACTCCCAGTGGAGAATGAGTAGCTTCCCCAAGACGGGCAAAATCCAACTGCTCTCCAAAGTTCCTTGCAGCTCTGAGTGGTTCCTTTATCCTTGTCAGGTGTTTGGAAAAGCGACTTTATCATTAGACTTTCCTGACTTGGAAGGGCTTCCTGGCTTCTCTGTCAGTGGTTTCATTGGGCCAACTCTCCTTCCTTGGAAGCCTTACAACCCCATTTACATGCTGACTGCATACTAGCAAGCTGCTGCCAAGACGGGTCACTTCGGACAGGGAGATCCTTAAAGGCACATATCCCTCCAAAAACAGGAAACAGAAGGAGTTGATGATTCCTCCCATCCTCTGTCACCATCCCAGAGCAGCCTCTCTCCGGTCTCCCTCTTAGATCCATTCTCCATACTACTGCCTGAAAGATTATTCTCAACTCTAAGCTGCTCATGTCACTCTCCTCTCTAAATGCCTGTGGGTCCCCATCTTCCTAGGTCAAATCCAAGATTCTAACTTGGCATTCTAGGCTCACTCCAGGCCAGTAATATGTCTACCACAGGTCTCCATCTTCTCCTGTCCCCCATTCCTTGTTATGCTCCAACCGTAATGAGCTGCTTTCTGTTCCCTGTATGTGCAGACTTTTTGATACCTCAAGGCCTTTGCATGTGTGATTGCCTGTCTGGAACACCTTAGTCCACAAACAATCTTTAAACCTCTCTCTCTATTAAGCCTACACTATATTATAGTCATCTGAGCGAAGCTATAATATAGTGGTTAAGAGCACAGACTCTTGAAATCCAACTTCCTGCTTCTTTCACTTTGTAGCCATGATTTTGGACAAATTCACCTCAGTTTCCTCATCTGTAAAATGGGGGACAAGAATAGTACACTTGCCCTAACCAGTTTGGCTCAGTGGATAGAGCGTCGGCCTGGGGACTCAAGGGTCCCAGGTTCGATTCCGGTCAAGGGCATGTACCTGGGTTGTGGGCACATACCCAGTAGGGAGTGTGCAGGAGGCAGCTGATCGATGTTTCTCTCTCATCGATGTTTCTAGCTCTCCATGATTTTGGACAAGTTCACCGTAAAAAATCAATAAAATATATTTAATGGGGACAAGAATAGTACACTTATTTAACACACTTAGAGCAGTGCCTGGCATATAGTAAGGACTTTAGAAATGATTGCTGTTGTTTTTATTTGTTCACAGTTTGTCTCCTTGTCAACTGTAGCCTCTTTGAGGGCAGTGACTGTGGCTTCTTCCCCTCTGTTCTCTGAGTGTTTATTGTCTGCTCTCTTTTCTTCCCTCTGCTGCAAAGGGAGACTGGTTTTCTGGGTACTGTGAGCCTTACCAACCTGGGTTTCATCATAGGGGAAATTCACCCAGAAGCAAATCTCAGCAAATAGGTAAACTGAGCCAAGACAAGCTGGAGCTGGAGCAAAAGCACCATCCTTTGGGACCAGCCAGAATGCTATGCCAGCTGCTAACTTAGTGGCTACGATTGATCATTTCAACAGGTGACAGTACAGAGAGTTGATTACGCGTTCCCATGGAAACCAGCACCTGTGCAGGGAAAGGCAGGGCCTGTGGTGAGATGCAGGAAGCAATACCAGGGCGATCATTTGGGGGAAACGGTGCTGCCTGCGAGTCTGCGTGCTGAGGTGCTGAGTCACCTGCGGGCGGCCGGCAGAGGGCCAGGGCACAGAGCAGTATTTAACTGCTGTGCTCCTGCTCCCAACAGCGGGACTGTAAATCCTCAGACCTCAGACGAAGAGTAAGCTATCTAATTTGAAGTTGTATTTTGGTAAAAATGAAAACAGGCTGGATTGGAAGACAGGGTTGTGTTGCCTTGTGACCCGCTCCTGCCCACACAACTCCCATTTATTGAGGGAATTATATTGCTGCTTCTCCAGCTATGGTGACTTTTTCTGGAATAATAAAAGCTCTCTTCTGCCCTAAAGAGACCAACAGACAAATCAATTTCTTCTGATCTACCTGTTTGTGGATATTGAGTGCAGTAATAACTGGAATTTATGTATTGCCCCAAATGCATTGTCATTGGACCCTCGGGGCAGCCATTGGAACAGTGGTTCTCAACCTTCCTAATGCCGCGACCCTTTAATACAGTTCCTCATGTTGTGGTGACCCCCAATTTCATTGTTACAAATTGAACATAATTAAAGCATAGTGATTAATCACAAAAACAATATATAATTATATATGTGTTTTCCGATGGTCTTAGGCGACCCCTGTGAAAGGGTCGTTCGAGCGACCCACAGGTTGAGAACCGCTGCATTGGAGGTAGATGTGGGAATCATCTTAGTAACAAACCAGAAAACGAAGGATCAGAGAGGTTAAGCAGCTTGCTCAAGGTCACACAGGCAGGATATAAGGTAAGACGATATAAAGAATAAAAGATCCCTTTTGAGGTCAGAGAGATCCGGGTTTTAATCTGTGCTCTGCTAATTAACATTTAACGACCATTTCCTAGTTATTAAAATGGTATAGTAATGCCCACTCCATAGATTTACTGTTATATAAAAAGGCCTTAACATCATACACACTGCTTTATAATCCTCATTCTATTTGCTCCTTTCACCTTCCTTTTTCATGTCGAGTAGAGCTGGAACTTGAACCCAGACTAGTTGTCCCCTAAACCCATGTTCTTTTTGCTTCCCCATGCTGCCCGGAGCCTTTCCCCCAACCACTGTGATGATGCAATGGCCGGGGGGAGGTAATCCCTTCTTTTAAATCACCTGTGGTACAGCGAAGGCCAGCCTGGGTACTAGAGGAACTTGTGCAATGAGTGAGCTCTGTGCGTATTTAGGGGGAGGGCACGTCTGACTGACTGTGATGTGCACATTAACTTGTCTGTGGGGAGCCAAGTGCACTGTCTCACAGAGAGAGACTCCCTGCGCTGAAGCTTGGGAAACCAACTGGAGCTGTAGCTGCAGGTTTATGACTCATTGTTGTACCAGTGGCAGGACAATACCTGCTCTCCTGACTCCCAAAGATGAGGTTTAGTATAGAAAGAAATATTTTCATACGACACGAAATGCGACAAGTGCCTGGTTACGACAGATCAGAGCAGACAGGAGTCCTGTTCCCAAGGGGCGTAGGTTGCAGTGGATTTTAAGAGGCATGAACTAAATTATCACTTAGATGTTTGCTAAAAATCTAGGTGCCAGACTTTCCAACCAGATCCACGGTGTCTCCACAACTCATTTAATTGTTCTTTCTTACAAAGGACACTTATTCTGCTCCTGCATTGTGCCAGACACCATGCTCGGTGCTGGAGATACAGTGTGAGTAAAAGAAGACACAGCCCCTCCCTCCCATGAAGCCTAAAGTCTATTGGAAGAGACAGCTAGTAACCAAATGTTTGTGTAATTTACATAAAACCACAACTGTGACGTGGACTAGAATGAAATGGCAAAATAGAAAGTTTTAACCTAGATGGGGAAATTGGAAAGGACTTCCCTGAGAAAATAATGTTAGAGCCGGGGACTAACATAATAGGAGGCATTAGCTAGCTAAGGAAGGAAGGATCTCAAAAGAGTATCATGTGCAAAGGTCCTGTGCTGGGAAGAGCACTGTGGGTAGGAAGGATTGACAAAAGCCAGTGTAGCTCCACCTGATGAGCATCTTGAAGCTACAATACAAAACCCGTCATTGTATCGCCATCGACAGCACAAACGTGGGTCCTTAATACCTAATTGTTTTGGTTCTAAGATGCCAGTGATTATAAGATACCCAATGGTTTATTAACATTATTTTCTAATGTGGAATTTTAATAAATAGTGAGAGCTTTATTGCCATATCTAATTAAAATACACCAATTTCTAAGTACACTTTTTTATCTAAGTATTTGGGATCATTTTAGATTGACCATAACTTTTAAGATACATTCTGAACTTCAGAATGTCAATTTGATTAACATTGTGTTAATTTGTTAACTGGTTCAAAATGTGAAGGAGATGCACCTTGGAATTATGGCAATTTCTATGATTATGACAATCACAGCTAATGTTTATTGAGTTTTTACTATTTACCAACTCTGTACTGAGTACTCAAAAAGTACATATGCGTGAAATCATAGGGTACTTGTCTTTCTCTGACTGGCTTATTTCACTTGGCATAATGTTCTCTAGGTTAAACTGAACTAACAAGCAGAATAGGGACAGATAGAGAGCAGGCTGACAGCTGGGGCGGGGGTGGGGGAGGGGCTGGGAGGGTGGAGGAATTGAGCAAAAAAGAAAGAACTCATGGACACAGACAACAGTGTATTATGGGGGGGGGGAGAAAGGTGGGGGTAGGTAGAAGAGTATATGGGGAGAATAAATGGTGATGGGAAAAATAAAATAAAAATATATTAAAATGGGGGCAAATGGAAAAACTGAGATGGAGACAGGCTGACACGCTTTCCCAGAGTCACCCTGTGAGCACTGACTGAGCCGGTACTTGAATGCAGAGGTCTGGCTCCAAAATGTTACAACCAGTGCACATAACCAAGCTTTATAACTGCGGCCCAGCTCCAATCCCCATGATGGGCTTTTCTTCCCTCGGTTGCTTTTGGGGATAGTTGATGAGCTGAGTACCAATGGATGGGGCTGAAGGGGGCTCAGTCCTTACCCGGTGATGCATCCTATGGCTTTGGGCTTGCCCCTTGCCCCTCTGTGCTCACTTCCTTGTGCCAGGCCAAGTACAACATAGAAATGTCATAGACTCCCCAGCCTCAGAGAAGATGGTCCCCGCCAGGCGTGAGGCCAGCCTGGCCACACTGCTGTGTTAGTGCCAGGAGCTTGACTTTCCAATGAGTGGGGAGTCCAGTGGCTGTTGAGGCCCACACGATTCTTCATGTTCCTGTCCAAATAATCAGAGTCATCCTCCAATGTCATTTATCTTGTTCACCGTGAGAGAAAGACAGCCATTACTCATTGATCCCTTGTGTTAATTTGTTAACTGGTTTTGTGGCAACTTTGGTGGCAGGTGTGAGAGTAAATAAGAGAGTTTCATTATAAGAAAGGTTAGAAAAAAATAGAAGGTTTATTCTCAACCCTTGTTCATTCTCAACCATTCAAAGGACCCTGTGACTAAGTATATAGATAACTGTCACCTCTAAGGTGTGAGGGTGCCAATAGTTTTTGCTCGGCTTAATGCATAAATTTCCCATTCTTGATATTTTTTTTCCTTTTGATTAAGACATTTATATATTTTACAGCTCTCACAGAGCCCTGCAGCCTGCAAGGATTAGAGCTCAAAGGTGTGCCTCTGTACTCAAGCTTTCTAGAAATAACAACAACAGTAACGATGAGAAGGGGGGAGATGAAGAAAGTGGTATTTATTGAACCCTAACTCCATTACTTCCTTTGTGAACTTAAACAAATTGCTTATATTCTCAATGTCTTGATTTCCTTATATAAAGTGAGGTTCATAACAGTACATACCTGATAGAGTTGTTGAAGGTGCTAACCCTTAGTAAGTCATCAATAAATGCCCCCTTCTTCCTCTCCCTCCTCCTCCTCATTACTGTTGTTGTTATTTCCAACAGGCTATTTCGTTAGATCTTTCTAATCAGCCTGTAAGAAAAGGAATAGCGTCATTTTAAAGCAGTGTAATCCACTCAGAGTGGGGTAGGGTTTGCAATACTAGCACCCTACTACAAGGGGATTTTTCCCTATTCTGTTGACTTAATATCTTATTACCTTTTTTAAAATCAACTTTATTGAGTTATAAATGAACATAAAATAAAATGCTCACATTTCAGTGTATCATTCATGGGCTTTTATCAAATGATCACACCTGTGTAACCTCCACCACAATCAAAATCCAGAACATTTCCATCATCCCAATGTCCCCTTGTCCCCTTTCTCAGTCAGTCCCCACCCTCCAGCCCCAGTTGCCTATTGATCTGCTTTCTGACCCTGCAAATTATGTTTGTCTTTATAGAATTTCATACAAATGGAACCGTGCAATATGTACTCACCAGTGTCTGGCCTCTCTCACTCAGCACAGTGCTTTTGAGACTCACCCATGGGTGTGTCAGTAGTTTGTTCCCTTTTATTGCTAAGTAGTCTCCCATTGTATGGACACAGCACAGTGGTTCACCTGTTCATCAGTTGGCAGACTTTGGGGTTGTTTCCAGTATTTGGATGTTGGGAACAAGGTTGCTCAGTAACTGTGCACACGCCCCAATCCATATGGACTATGTTTTATTTCTCTTGGGCAGACACAAAGGAATAGAATTGCTGGAGGACCACATTATTCTTTATTAACAGCTCCTTCAACCACTCACCTATACATACAGATTTTTTGATTGAGGAATTTTAAAATGATTACAAAATGAGAACTATATCTAACTTATCCTAAGTTGACTGGCACTAGTGATATCCAACACTGAATAGTAATGTGGTGTCTTTCTGCTGCTAACTTCTCACCCTTCCGCCCTAAAACGTAGTGACTCACATAACCAGCACAAGAAGGTGTTCCTCTCCTGGTCTGGTCACCGTCACTGGTCAGTAACTCCATGATATCAGAACACACAGTGCCCCGGAGACACACAGATTGCAGCAAAGGACTTTGTCACTCCTCACTGTCTTTCAGAAAACAGTGTCCGGCTCATGGACAACATGTCAGCGGGAGCTCTAGGAAGCAGGAGTGCCTGCACATGGGTCCCTGGAGAAAGCTAAAGCTTGTCCTTGGTCAGATTCTACCACTTCTCAAGGTCCCGTCCTCCTGCCTTGTTAACGTCAGCTTCCTCCCTGCTGCCTTTTGGGAAAAGACCCAACCATGCTAATTGTCCCCATCCTCTTCTGTTTTATGTATTTATTCCACTTACTGATAAATCCCACTTCCCATTTCATTTTCTCTTTCCCACCGACAAGCATTCTAATGCATTTAATGTGCATCATTTGTCTGTATATGTTCTTCAAACTACTATTGTTTTGGTGATGTGTCATTTAATTTACAAATGGCATTGTGCCATTTCTCATTCTGTTCTTTCTCTTCTATTTCCCCTACACTCTGTTTTCACATTCCATCTTTATTGCTAGATGTGATGCTAGTCCACTTCTTCTAACTACAGTCTGGTACCCCTTGGGGGGTGTCCTTCATTTCTTACCTGTCCACTTTCCCTGTGATGGGCACCCCAGTCTTCTCCAACTTCCTGTTACCACACATAATGCTTCAGTTCTCATGCATGTTTCCTTGTGGACAAGTGAGAAAATTGGTATGTGACCTACCCTTAGGGACTGTATTGCTGCCCCCCAGGGTACGAGTATATTTCATGTGACCACGCACTGCCTGGTTGCTCCAGAATGCCTGAACCACCCACACTTCCTCTAGCATCTTCCCCGAGCCAGCGCTTGGCATTACCCAGTTTTCTTACGTTTGTTGCTCTCCTTGGTGTAAACTGGTGATAGCATGTTGTAGATTCCCTTTGCATTCCTCTGTTCCTAATGAGTTTGAGCATCTCTTCAAATGTTTGGTGGTCTCTTGGGCTTCCAAACACTGGCTAATTATATACTTTGCCTGCTTTTTAAAATTGAAGTTACTTAGATTTTCTTGTTAATATCCAGGTAATATAAGCTTCAAAAGGATAGCACAGTGCCCTGAACACAGTAGGCACTCAAAAATACTTGTTGATTAGTTGTACGAGAACAGAAAGCATGGCCCATTGCTGGTGGCCTGTCTCCCTAGAGAATTCATGAAAAACGCCAAGCAATGAATGATTCAATGCCCTTGTTTGCAGAGATTCTTTAGTTGCAAGCAACAAAAACAGATTCTGTCACCCATAAGGAAGGATATGGGGAACACATTTGGGAAAATTAGTTTCAGTATGTTTTGGTCTTTGCATCACTCTGCTTAATTTTGAAAAGCCTGGGAGAGAGGAACGGATTGACCCTGTTGGCCAACTTCAGGTTGGGGTTGGATGGGTCATCTTGACTGACATTCCCACCAAAATTGCATTCAATGAGTAGCTTACCAAGGGAAAACAAACGTGTTGGAACCCCAAAGAAAATGGAATGAATCTTGAATAGGTGGAACCAAAATATATTCACTACAGCCTTTGCTATCCCAACAGGCTCCTTCCTGCAGAGCTCCTTAGGTGTTTAGGTACTGTGACCACATGTAGTAAAAAGCTCCAGGTAAGGTGAGAGGGAAAACCTGGGTAAGGGGAGCCTGATAAGTATCTTTTCATCAATCCTATGTTGAGCACCTACTGTGTGCCAGATACTCTGGGGTAATAAAGGAGAGGGATCAGACATGCCAACGTTCACCTTTCTTTTTATAGGCCATGGTCCAGTGGGGAAGACTGGCATGGAAACATGATCTCTTCTACCTGACAGATTTGTAGGCGCTAAAATAAGTGGACAAAGACTTAAGAAATAGAAATAAGGGAGAGGTTAACTTTGGCATTAGGAAGAGGAGGGAGTCGGAGAAGGCTTCTTGGAGAGGATGCCGGTTTTTGCTGAGCCACTTATGTAAGAAATATCTATGGAGCACTTATCCCAGGTGCTGGGGATGCTACAGTGAAAAAGAAAGACAAGGTTCACGTCCTTATGTGGTTTCCATGCAGATCCTGGGGAGTTTGACTCTCACCTGCCCATGTCTAACTCTCCAGCTCAATGCCTCCCAGTCCTAACCACTACATCTCACTTTTGTTTTAGCCACGTGGTGACTCTTCCTTATCTGATATGTGGCCCATGTTCTCTATTGGTCCATGGATGTGTTCATGCAGTTCTCTTGCCTGGACGCCTCCCTGCCTCCTGTTGTATCTCCAATGGCCATTCATGTCTTCTCCAGGGGGCTCACCTGGAGCCCCTCTCTTCTCTTCTGCCTGGACTAGGTCTCTCCTCTTCTGCATTCTGACAGCTCCGTGTGTTCTCCTCCATAATTTCATCAATTACAATATAAACCTTGATTCAACTCTCTGATGCCTTGAGGGCAGGTACTGCATTGGATTCATCTTATTTGGAAGTACATGTTCACTAAATTTTGATGAATGCACAAATGAGTATTGGGAGAAAAACCCAGACTGACGTCTATGTCTTGCCTCAATAATCAAATAACAATGTGACCAGAGGTAAACCCATTGCCCACTCTGAGCCTCCATTTCTTCATCTGTGTTACCAAGGCTTGAACTGAAAATATATGGGGCCCCTATTCTTAGTTCTGAGCTTTCATACATCTCTCTCTCTCTTTTATTATGACTATCTTGGTGGAAAAAAATACATGACTGCCATAAAACACTTAAGCAATTCAGAAAAGTACAAAGAAAGAATACTAACCATACTCCAAATCCCATCATCCCAAAATAATCATGGTTAGCATTTGATGAAAATCATTCCAGACATCTTTCCATGCTTATATACTAATAGACAGGAGAGCAAGAGATAGAAATAAAATTATAAGAAAGGGATCATAGTATCCTGACTTTTTAAAAAATGTAATATTAGGTTGTTTTTCTCTGGATATAATAGAAGAAAAAGAAATTGAAATGAAATTAATTAAGGGAATTACTGAACCTCAAAGTCCCAATACTCTAACATTAAACATTCACCAGAGGAAAGCCCAACAAATACCAATAATTCAAATACAAAGAAGTTTCAAATCAGAGGAGAGAGCATGTGCCTTTTAATTCTCACAGTGAAACCTCAGGCCCTAGCCTGGAAGAATGGGCAGCAGGCTCCCAACGATTCGGTTCCAGCGAGCTGTGAAGACATGATGGATGACTAGCTGCCCAGCCTTAGGCCATAATTGATGACAGCGCAGTATTGACCCGAACTATCCAGCACGAGAAATCCACTACCTGAGGCTGTCAGCCAGGGCCCGTCAGCAATCCAGCAGGGCTGGGGCACACCCTGCCAGCCCCATCCTGGGGAGCTGACATATCTGACTGCCTGACAAACACTCTCAGAATCCAAATGATTGAGGGCAGTCAGAGGAGGTGTTCTGGCAGATCTGGAGATAATGTTCTGATTTGATGCCAGGGCGTCTTCCAGCAATAAATTACACATTTGACTGAGATTGGCCCATCTCTGCCTCACACAGGTCCCAGTGTCTCACAGCTTCTGCAGACAGATGAACTCACAGTCTGATTTGATCTACTCAGAAGGTGGGCATGGCTGTGATGAGAAACAGAGATGTCTTGACTGGTGAAGCCAGAGCAGAGAAGGCACAGACTCGAACATCAATTTCAGGTTGGACTGCAGGCCGAGGCAAGTCCCAAAGTTCTAGGTTTGAATCCAGGGTCTGCCTTTTACTGGCTGTTCCAACTTGGTCAAATGTCTTAACCTTTCTGTGCCTCAGTTTTCTCACCTATAAATGGTAATGGCTGCTGACATTTACTGTATGTAAAACGCAGCTAGCATATGCAGGGTTCTTGCTAAATTAAAGCTATTTGTATAACCGTAAGCAAGTCAGATGGCCTTTTTGTATCTCAGTTTTATCATAATAAATATAATGACACTATGGTAATAATAGCTAGCCATGAATAGCATGCATTGAATTCTTAGTATGATATGGTGGGCACACGCCAAAGAGTGTGGGTCCTTTACATAAAATTAACTGACTATAGGTGTTAATAACATTTACAAAATACCTTCACAGCAACACCTAGATTAGTAACTAATCTGTGTTTGATTACGTAACTGGATACTACAGCCTAGCCAGGTGGACATATACACTAACCAGACAGCATCCTTTCATGCTCATATGCCTTTTGAAAACTATTCCCTCCATCTAGACTTCCCTCTCAACTATCTCAGTTTCACAAGCCTGAGGGGCACCACCTAAATGGCCCCTCCTTCATGAAGCTTTCCCCTATTTCCTCAAGCAAGGTGAGACCCCTCCTTGGTGCTCCCATAATACCCTGGGCTCCATTCTGTTACAGTATTTATCACACTGCACAGCAAATACTTACTCCAAGTCCCTTCACCCTCAACTAGACTAAGAAGTAGAGGCTAGATATTTCTTCAAGCCAGTGTCCCCAGCATCTAGCACATGGAAGGGGCTCAATCAATATTTGTTAAATGAGTCCATTTGTGATAGATAAGGAGACTGTGAAGGAAACAACCCTTACGCTCAGTGGAGGCATGGGAAAACCCACCATTGTATGAATTTTATCCCACTCAATCCCTAATGTCTTTCCCTCCCTACAGCTTAGAACCAAGTTGAGGCAGGACTGCCACAGGGTGAGCCCTTCATTAACAAGTGTGTGTAGGGTTGGAGGAGAAGGTAGGCAGGTCTGCAGATAGTCACCAGTGGCTGCTTTCTGTGAGAGGTTGTGCAATTGGTATTCCACAGTATGTGACTTTTTTTCAGCTTCTTGCTGAAAAACACCAAGTGGTTGTAAATCATCCCACTGCAGCTGTCCGAGCGATAAGTGCCTGGGAATTGGGAAGGGAGGTGGGGACGTGCTCCTGCCCTCAGGAGCCACGCAGGGCTATTTCCGAGGCTCAGTAATTTATGCTGAAACTCAGGGTGTTGGTCCCTTCGCTCCCAAATCAATAGGAGTCAGGATGGCTTTGCTGTCATGGCGGGATCCTCAGGGAGAAGATGCTGGGAGACCAGATCTCCTGGGAGAGCAGGGCCTTCAGCACTCTGAAGGTGCACCCATTTTAGTAAGGAATCCACTTCCAAGCTCAGTCAACCTTGGGAAAATTATTTAAACTTGCTAATCTTCATTCTACCTATTTGTAAAATGAAGACAAAAATAGCAGCTACTGTGGGTGTTGTTGAATGCCATTTAAAACATTTATAACAGTTCCTGGAACATGGCAACCACTACATAAATGTTTACAATCATCACCATCATTATCACCATCATTCTCATCACCACCACACCACCACCATCACCACCACCACCATCACCATCACCACCATCATCATCATCACCACCACACCACCACCACCATCATCACCATCATCATCACCACCACACCACCACCACCACCATCATCACTATCATCATCACCACCACACCACCACCACACCAACACCACCACCACCAACATCACCATCCTCCTCCTCATCATCATCATCATCTTTATTGTTGTCATCATTACTGTCTTATCAAATATTTACTTAGATCCTGCAACCTACCAGGTTCTGTACTAGGTTTGGAGAATTTCTAAAGATTGAAAGGTGTAATCCTCTAACAGGAAGTTGGCATGCAGACATCCACAGGTGCTGCAACAAAGGCTTGTTCCAGGGGAACAGAGCAGAAATGAATAAAGACTTCCAAGAGGACCAATGTTCAGCTGGCTCTTTAAGAAGGTCCAAGAGAGGAAATTGATAAGGTAGACCAGGGGAGCTGTTTAGGGTGCAAGAAAACATTTCAGTCAAGAAAGACATGGAGACCCAGACCTGCCGGGTGCATTCAGGGAGTTATGTTACCTGGCACAAAGCCTGGTCATGGATCAGAAGGTCCCTGTGGTCATCAGCAGAACTGATGACTCCTCAGAACATTCCTAAGTTGCATTCATGGCCACAGCAGATTCCTGGACCTCAACAAACTCAAACATGTGTTCTAAGTAGGTGAAACTTTCTGCTGTAAACTGTCTTCACAGCCACACTCCATGATCTACATATGAATGTAGATAGTTAGATGGATAAATTCCAGCTAAATTGGTCCTGGATTCCTTCTATAGCCCCTGAGAGCTCAGAAGATGGGAAAGTTGCCACTTCAGCGTCCTCTGTGCTTTAAATCTCCTCATACATGCAATTGTAAGTGTCCAAGCTGATGCGGGCAGTGAGTGGCAGAGCTAGGATTTTAATTTCATTCTGTAAAACAAATATTTTGATTACTCTAGCGTTCCACGGCCCAATATGATAGCCGCTGGACATGTGGCTATTCACATAAAATTTAAATTAATTCAAATGAAATAAAAAGTAAAATTTAGTTCCAAGTTGCACAAGCAGACAGTAGCCATCCTATTGGATAGTGCAGATACTGAACATCTCCATCAGTGAGAAAGTTCTGTGGAACAGCGGCGCTGTAGAGAGAACACACACCGTTTCTGTAGCTGCCTTGTGCTGTCGGAAGAGCATGCCTCATTTAGCTGTAGCTTTGCAACATCATACTTAAGACACACCAGAGACCCACAAGCCTCCCCTCATGAGGTGATCACCCAGGAATACCCATTTGGGAGGCAATTAGGCAATATGAATCATGAAAGTTGCAATTAATCAAAGGCATAGAAAGAAGCCACAGAATGTAGCAGCTGCTCCAGCTATGGAAACTGCACTGAGAAAGAGCAGACTGGTCCAAATGAGCATCAGCTCACCCACACTCTGTCCTCCCCTGGCCTCAGGACCACAGAGTGATGTTTCTTTATGTTGCTTGAAGGCTTTCCTCCATGTCTCTGAGTTGGCCCTCTACAGCTCATCATGGGTATTAATTCACTTCGTTTCCCCATCGGTCTGTGCCTACTATGTGCTAGGCACACTATATGCACTGGGAAGAAGAGTCCATTTGGGATTTGGGCTTCATACTTTGGTCGTGAGAAGTGGGTTCAACTAATTCTGCATCTCACTGAGGTTTGGTGCAAGCCCCTCTGTGGCTCTGGACCTCAGCTACCCACTGGAAAATGAGATCTAAAAAAAGGCTGTGGCCCTAGCCGGTTTGGCTCAGTGGATAGAGCATTGGCCTGAGGACCAAAGGATCCCAGGTTTGATTCCTGTCGAGGGCAACCTTGGTTGCAAGCTCCTTCCCAGCCTGGGACCTGGTCAGGGCTTGTGCAGGAGGCAACCAATCAATGTTTCTCTCACACCAATGTTTCTCTCTGTCCTCCTCTCTCTCTTCCACTCTCCCTAAAAAATCAATGGAAAAATATCCTCAGATGAGAATTAACAATAAAATAAAATAAAAGTTTATGATGATCAAATCAAATGATACGTCTGCAAGCTGAAAAGTACTGATCAGAAGGTCTTCGTTTTCATTGAACTTGAAGGGGCTTCCTATGGCACCAGTGAGTGTCAGATGATAGAATCAGAGAGAGAGGAAGCATCAGTTCCATTTATGAGAACAGATGGACGAGGACTAAAATGGCTTGCGAGAGTGGGCACAGGCAGCCAGAGAGACAGAGAGGGACTAGAATCACACACTCCCACCGCTCTTCTTCCCACTTTAATTATCTGTTCATCCTCAGCCAGGCTGTGAGTCCCCCTCTGCTTTTAGGACCCACAGGCTCTACGTGGACTTTCATTTATCTGAGGTCAATCACAACAGTCCTGGAGACCATTTATGAAGCACTCGTAATGTGCCAGATAACTGACACATGTGCTGGCCTTGAATCCCTACGTACAGACCCTTATTGTACAGAGAAGAAACACCATCGGAGAGGCTACGTTCACGTCCAAGGCCACACCACTGAAAACCAGCAGAGGAGGTGATCAAACCCATATTTTTCTGACTCTGAGGGTGTTTCACAGCTCACTGTCCCCTAGGGCAACAGGATGTTGTAATTGTCAAGGGCTACAAAGATGGTGAGCAGAGAAAACGCCTCAGCTGCCTGCACCAGAGCAGGGCCCTGCTGCAGCTCTTTCCCAGCGCTGGTCACATGCCCAACAGGACTGATCACCCCGGGGCCTGCTGTTTTGCCAAAGCCCTTGGTCCCGTCACCTGGCTGACAGAGGAATGTCTTTGGGAGAGCAGAGCTGCCTGGAGAGAGAGGAGCTGAGTGGGTCCTCGGGGAGCTGCCTCCACTCTTAAGCCTTGGGTTTCCTCCTCGGTCGGGATCTGCATGTTTATCTTTAAATTGTATTTAACTGAATTTTTCAATGAACACATTTCTGGAAGAATTTTCTAATCAAATGAAGAAGCAATATTCTCAAATTATTTTGGGCAAACTCTATATCCATTTCCTGCTTAAGGAAGAAATTAAAATCCCACGATGACCTTTTTAGAAAGATCACGACTGGTTTTCCTCCTCCTCCCGTCCTTCCTTCCTCTCCTCCTCCTTCTCCTCCTTGCACATTTACCTCTCAGTTGAGAACAAAGGTAGTTAACCTAACTGGGGATTAGAGGATAAATTTCCCAGCTTTATTGGTGAAGTCCTCACCTTCTGCGCATGCTCATTTTTTTGCTGGTTAATCAGCATGCCACTGGTTATTTCTATGCTGTGTCAGTTTCGATCTTCCAAACAAAGACTACTTGTTACTCTGTTACCATTAGTCGAGCTTGTAATGCCATTTCTGTTTGGGCACCAGGTGCCTGCAGCCCCCAGCCCCCATGTCTAGTAGATGTCCCACAATTACAGGTTAATTTTGTTTTGTGTGTCTTTCATAACAAGTAACACGACCTGACCTTATTTTACAGGGTGGGGCAAAAGTAGGTTTACAGTTGAGAGAATGCAAAACCCAGACTTTATTCTTGTATTCTTATGTACTAATTATTGCATTATTTTCTATATGACCAACTATAAACCCGCTTTTGCCACACCCTGTGTGCGCCTTTTATTTTTCTCTATCCTTAGAATTTAAGCCACAAAAGGTCAGGGACTTTGTTTCTTTAGTCCGCTGCTCTGTCTCCAGCGCCAGAAAGAGGCACTCGATCAGCGTTTGTTGGAGAAATAAAGCAGGAAGAGCCACAGTTAGCCCGATAGAAGGAGCTGCCTATCTTGAATTCCAAATTTAAGGTGAGAATAGAAACGGGAGGCGGTACTTGGCATCTGCAGGGAAAACAAATTAGGGGCTTGTGAATCCGAGCATGCAAAATAAAGCTGCCAAGTAAGAGTGCTATTATCAGTAAATATTTCATAGACAACGTGTGAAAATAACATCTAGCATGGCTTGCCAACCACTCTAGGTGCATTTTATATGCATTATCTTACTTAGTCCTTTGCAGCTGCTGTATGTGGTAGGTGATTCCTTCTAATGGCTGCTGTTTTGTGAAAGTGCATAGAGATAAGAAATTCAAGGTAGACAGAAGTTAGGGAATTGTCAGAATCACAGGGCTGACAAGTGGTGAGGCCAGATTTGGTCTCTACTGTCCACCCTGCTCTTCCACCTTCCTCTGTATGAACACTGCCCATGGGTAGCTGCAGTACTGTTAGCCAGTCAGCACCCTGATATTCAAGCAGAATTGAAATGACCTAAGCTAAAGGACAAAAAAAAAAATTTAAAAAAATGTACTCCCTCACCCTCTATCTTTGTGTTCTAACAAGCATCTCTAGATTTCCAAGAACTAATCCCTTTATTTCCATAATTGATTCCCTTTTTTCTCTGTGTTTTCCCAGCTAAGCACTTTCTCAAATATATTTTACCACCATAAGGGAGGAAAACTTTTCCCTTCTTCCCTTCTATGTTCTTTGGTCTAATCATTAACTTAAGAGAGATTAACCGAAGGGGGAAAAAACAAAACAAATTTAATGTCATACGTATGGGCTCCCCACTAACAGGCAATTGAGGCTTCTATGCTACTCTGAACTAAGGAGAAGAGGGTGGGAATCTGGGACTTCAAAGGGGAGAAAGCCAATTCACAGGACCTGGGGAGAGCAAATGTTTGGTAAACAGATGTTTGCCGTGCCATGCAGATACAAAACTATCTCTGTAAAGCTCTCTCCTGGTACAAGCCCCCTATCTGAATTCGTTATGCAGTTAAGGAGGAGGTAAAGGGCTCTTCTTGAGTCTATTGGGCCTTGATTATCCGCAGCTCAAAATGATGCCCAGCCAAAGTGGCACATTCTGGAGCAGCCTGGCCTGAACCCTATTACCTCCTAGGCTTTCCCTCTTCTCTACTGGGTTAAAGCTCTCAGGACAGAGGCCTAAGTTTCCTCTCTTTGTTATTTAAAGTCTCTGTATTGTAGGATTTTTGACAATGCCAAACCTGAGCTCCAGAAATACGGGGAGCTGGTCTAATCCATTCTCCAGTCCGTCCATCTCCAGCAGCTACGCCAGTTCTCAGCACAGGGAAAGGACACCGTAACAAATGTCTAAATGAACAATAAGGGTGCTTCAGACACAGGTAAATAATAGGGCCTAAACGAGTATTGAGGTACGTGAAGAAAACCTGTCTGCGGTGAAGTCAGGAGGTCCTGGAAAGGTGAAAACAAGCATCGATTTTGTGAAAGAAACTGGAGACAATATTGAAATGTTGGGTAATTCTGGCTTCAAGCTGTTAACACTGCTGGTGGGAATGCAGACTGGTGGAGCCACTGTGGAAAACAGTATGGCCTTTCCTCAAAAAACTAAAAATGGAATGACCCAGTGGTCCAACTTCTAGGAATAAATCCCTAGAAACACCAATCAGAAAGGATATATGCACCCTTATGTTCACAGTAGCACAATTTACCATATCTAAGATTTGGAAACAGCCTAAGTGCCCATCAGCAGATGAGTGGATTAAAAAACTGTGGTACATCTACACAGTGGAATACTACACTGCTGTAAAAAGGAAGGAACTGCTACCATTTGCAACAGCATGGATGGATCTGAAGAGCATTATGCTAATCTAAATAAGTCAGTTGGAGAAAGATTAATATCACATGATCTCATTCATTTGTGGAATATAATGAACAACATAAACTGATGAACAAAAACTGATCCAGGGACAGAGAAGCATCGATCAGACCATCAAACCTCAGAGGGAAGGCAGGGGAGGGGGGGGGGGGGGTAAGGGGGAAAGATTAACCAAAGGACGTGTATGCATGCAGATAAGCATAACCAATGGACACAGACACCAGGGGGGTGAGGGTATGAGCGGAAGGGGGGGAGGGACGGAGGGGGGGGGGGACAATGGAGGGATAAGGACACATGCGTAATACCTGAATCAATAAAGGAAAAAAACACAAAACATTCAAACCTGTAAATATTTTTTTTGTGAGTTTATTTGAGCCAAACTGTCAACAATTGCTGGGAAGCAGAATCTCAACATATTGAGATAGTGCTCCAAAGAATGGCTTTTTTTTTTTTAACCTTGTTTTATTTTTTATTTTTTAATATATTTTATTGATTTTTTACAGAGAGAAAGGGAGAGAGATAGAGAGTTAGAAACATCGATGAGAGAGAAACATCGATCAGCTGCCTCCTGCACATCTCCTAATGGGGATGTGCCCGCAACCCAGGTACATGCCCCCGACCGGAATCGAACCCGGGACCCTTCAGTCCGCAGGCCAACGCTCTATCCACTGAGCCAAACCGGTTTCGGCTTTAACCTTGTTTTATACTTTACAACAAAAGGAGGAGACGTAAGTGGGTTACAAGAAATTCATTGGTGATAGATTATAGCAGGGGTCCTCAAACTACGGCCCGTGGGCCACATGCAAATACAAATATTGTATTTGTTCCCGTTTTGTTTTTTTACTTCAAAATAAGATATGTGCAGTGTGCATAGGAATTTGTTCATAGTTTTTTTTAAAACTATAGTCCGGCCCTCCAACGGTCTGAGGGACAGTGAACTGGCCCCCTGTTTAAAAAGTTTGAGGACCCCTGGATTAGGAAGCAGGGCTGGAGGGGACTTCTGGGATTGGATTAAAAGTAAACTGATAGACACATACTTCTTTTACTTAGGTGGGTACAGGTAGTTAACAGTAGACAATTAACATTGATAACATAACAATGAAGGAATTTGTGGTCTATATCCAGGTGCCCAGGCACATTTGGTTGTGCCCTGAGGGGTCCTGAAAGACAAAAGTTACAAGTTACCCTGACATTTCACAGGTGTGTTATGCAAAAAGACAATAGGCTCATCAACAAAACAATAAGAAAGCCCACTGCATGAGAGAACATATTTGCCAATGTTATCTCTGATAAGGGTTTAATCTCCAACATTTACAGGGAACTCATACAATTTAACAAAAGGAAGATAAACAATCCAATCAAAAAATGGGCAAAGGACCTAAATAGATACTTTTCAAAAGAGGACATTCAGAAAGCCAAGAGACACAGGAAAACATACTCAAAGTCACTAATCATCCGAGAGATGCAAATCAAAACAACAGTGAGGTACCACCTCACACCTGTCAGAATGGCTATCATCAACAAATCAACAAACGACAAGTGCTGGAGAGGATGCGGAGAAAAAGGAACCCTCCTTCACTGCTGGTGGGAATGCAGACTGGTGCAGCCATTGTGGAAAACAGTATGGTATTTCCTCAAAAATTTAAAAATGGAACTGCCACTTGACCCAGTAATACCACTTCTAGGAATGTATCCCAAGAAACCAGAAACACCAATCAGAAAGGATATATGCACCCCAATGTTCATAGCAGCACAATTTACAATAGCTAAGATCTGGAAACAGCCTAAGTGCCCATCAGCAAATGAGTGGATTAGAAAACTATGGTACATCTAAACAATGGAATACTACACTTCTGTAACAAAGAAGGAATTCTTACCATTTGCAGCAGCATGGATGGAACTGGAGAGTTTTATGCTAAGTGAAATAAGCCAGGCAGTGAAAGAAAAATACCACACGATCTCACTCATTTATGGATAATAAAGAATATTATAACCTGATGAACAAAAAGATAGATACAGAGGCAGAGAAGCGTTGAACAGACTGTCAAACTACAGCGGGAAGTCTGGGGAGTATTGGCGGCGGGGAGGTAAGGACTTGTATGCATGTATATAAGCATAACCAATGGACACAAGACACTGGGAGGGTGGGGTGAGGGCATGTGCCGGAGGGTAGGGGAGGCCGGGGGAAGGTCAATGGGGAAAAAAAGGAGACATATGTACTACTATTTGTAATACTTTAAACAATAAAATAAAATTTTAAAAAAACAATAAGTAATGAATATTCAGTATTTAACACTGCTGATGGGGGGGGGGGGTCTTGTGCATATGTATTACCATACAGTACTGCAAGTGTGTATTTCTTGTTGATGTGAGTTCAGAACAGCTTAAATAAATATATAGGTACATTCTTTGTATTATTGAAACTAAAAAAAAAAAGACAATAGGCTCAGTAAAGAGCAAAGTTGATCTTTGTCAGGGAAAATACTGGCCTAGGTCATGACTAGCCACTATAAACTCTTTTTTAATGAAAGGTTTTTCATTTCAGACCATCCTTTGTGGTTACTTTAGGTCTCTTGAGTTTGCAAGGCCGCCACACAGGCCTTCCTGAGTTAGGTGAGCATGTGGCCCTTTTTTGTCCACAAAGCTAAGTATAGTCTGCTCTCAAGAAGCTAAACGAATCTAAGATCAATCTCTTTCTTTACTGTGGATGTCAAGGAGGGTCCTGGTATTGGTGCCCATGTGGCCAGATGGATCCAACACAGACAGACATCTTCACTTAGGTCTTTTTAAATCCAATTTATTTCAACAAATTCTATCACCGCTATATTGAGCAAAATAAAGTAGTGAGCAGCTTGAGAGGTAGTTATGAAGCTTCCGACACCTGAGACCTTGGCCACTGAGAGTCAGCTCAGTCAGCTCAATCCCCAGTGGACATGGCCTGTCTGTTCTGCTCCTCCCTGTCAGAGCCAGTCTCCCGAAGTGATAGATCACCAGTTTTATTAGTTGTCAAGGGCTTTAGTAACAAATTACCACAAATTATATGGCTTAAAACAACAGAAATTGATTACGCTCCATGTTCTGCTGAAGGTCCTAGGGGAGAATCCTTCCTGGCCTCTTCGTAGCTTCTGGGCTTTCCTTGGCTTGTAGCTGCATCACCCCAATCTCTGCCTTTGTTGACACCTGACTTTGTATCTTATTGCATTATAAGGACTCCTGTCATTAGATTTAGACCCATCCTTGATTACATCTGCAAAGACCCTAGTTTCTTTTTAAAAAAAATATATTTTAATCGATTTCAGAGAGGAAGGGAAAGGGAGAGAGATAGAAACATCAATGATAAGAGAGAATCATTGATCATCTGTCTCCTGCATGCCCCAAACTGGGGATCGAATCTGCAGCCCGGCCATGTGCCCTGACAGGGAATCAAACCGTGACCTCCTGGTTCATAGGTCAATGCTCAATCACTGAGCCATGCTGGCTGGGCAAGACCCTAGTTTGAAATATAAGGTTGCATTCATAGGTTCTGGGGGATAGGAATTCAACATATCCCTCAGGGGAACACAACTCAACGCACAACATCAAGCAAAGTAGTTTTATCAGGCGTCTTTGTTCTTGGTGTGACTGCGAATGGGAGAATTGACTTAATCAAGGCACTTTAAACAAAAGAAACCAGAGGAATCATGGAGTGCAGGTGAGATGGCATTGCCGCCTGGCAAAGGGTAGTTCTGATCTCACCCACCTTGACTGGATTGCAGTGTGTCTCCTCGGGGCTTCCATGTCTAATTGAATCTTTTAACACTTCTTTGAGGCAGGTGACAACAGCTTTTCTTTTCGCCATCTGGCAGGCCCTGTAAAGAACATCACAGTTACCCACCCATCTCACGAAGAAGCAAGCAAGGAGGTTAATGGACACCTGGGACCTATTTAGAACTGCTAGTGGTTGGGTTGCAATGACCTAGTTACTTTCAGGAGAACCAACTTTTGCCAGAATATGAGTCATGGACAATTACTTTCTTCTGTATGTAAAACAACAACTAAAATAGTGTGCAGTTCCTTTTTCTCTTTATTTTTTATGCCTTTTAAGTTCAAAGACACCTTCAGACTGACCACTCCTGCTGTTTTCTCCTAGCTCCTTTCTTGGAATATAGAGGTATAATAGTACATCTCAAGAAGGCTGTGAGCTCCACCGAGGGAGGGCACACTCCCTGAAATCATCTCTGATTCCATGGAACCAGGTACATCTTTGATACACCTTGCAATCACCTGGAGAGCTTTAAAAATATTGATCCCTGGCTTTTACCTACAAAGTTTATGATGTATATGCCCTGGGATACAGCTGCAAATCAAAATTTTAAAAGTTCCCTCAGTGACCTTAATATGCAGGCAGCTAATGGTTGAGAGCCACCACCCTGGCATCTACTGTTGAGATTCGGTCACAGCAACAGCAGCTAATATTTATTGATCCCGTATTATGTGACCTGGGCACTGTGTGCTGCAATTTATATGCATTGTTTCATTCATTATGTAACCATTCTAAAAGGAAGCAGCTGTTGTTATCTCTATATTACATAGGAGGAAAATGACATCTAAAGAGGCTGAGTGGTTGACTCAAAGTCACCCAGCCAGTAGGTGACAGATCCTATAGACCATCAATTTCCTTGACGTCTGGATCTCTGCTCTCCACCCGTTTTACTGCTTTCACTGTGCTCTCTGCCGCCCTCTGTTGGCATTTAGGAGATATTCCATAAGCAGTGTTTTACCCCAAGCTGTCTTGAGGTATAATTGACAAATATAAATTGTGTTTATTTGAAATGTACATTGAGATAATTTGATATACAAATATATTGTGAAATGACATACACAATCAAGCTAACTAGCACAGCCATCACCTCACATAGTTACCCTTTTACTGTGGTGAGAACTACAATACATTTAATCAAGAATTCTCACAATACTCCTGTAGGTTACATTGTATTATCCTGAATTTATAGCTTGGGAAACTAAGCTTCAGAGAAGTGAAGTGACTTGTCCAAGATCACAGTTAATGGATGAAGGTGCTGGACTGCCTGCTCCTTCTGCCATGAAGCCTACAGAATGAGCATAAGCTCTTTATGAACAGAGACCCTCTCTCACATTTCACTGTGTGTTCATAGGCCTATAGTGCAGCTATTAAAATATGGGACATGGGGTTGGATCAGACTCTTAGTTTTTTCATCCACACAGTGGAAATGAGGAGAATCACCTTTCGTGGGTTTTATTAGAAACAGATGAGGTAATCTATGCCAATATATGTCCCAGACAATAAGGAGTATTCAATAAATGCTAGTTTCCTTTTCCCATTCCCTTCTTCACCCTTTTATCCCCCAAAAGAATTCCAATAGGACCTACAAAAAGGAACTGTTTTTCAGGGGGTTTTTTTGTGAAACTCTGTTTATGGAACATGATCTGAAGTATCCAAAATAATATTAAGAAGATCATCATACTGACCAGTTAAGTACCTTAAAAATCTACTTGTTTTGTTTTACCTAGGGGTTGGGGGTTGAAATCAAGATTTTAATTCTGATCTTTGATTTCAGCCTCAGTGTCCAGAAGCTGCCTAACCATGGAAATCTCTCATGTCAATTCCTGCTTTCCATATATCATTATGGTCCTATGAAGAGAAAAGTTGGCTATGTGTGCCTTGAAAAGTTGTAGGTATCTGTTTTCAGTGCTCTTGCAACCAAGGCTCATGGGAACCCATCTCAAACTAAGCACAACAAAGAATAGCATCATTCAACATATCAGAAGGTCCAGTGGTGACTTCAGGCAGAGATGTTTCCAGGTACTGAAATGATAGCGATAGGAATATTTCGCTCTTCATCTCTTGATTCTGGTATCCTATCTGTGGGCTCCATTATCAGCTTCCCAAATGGTATCAAAGACGTGGCCAACACCAGGTTTACTTTCTTCTAGCTTAGTTGGCCATGGGCAGCTCCAGATTTCACTATAATTAAGTTGGCTCATGATACTTTCAGCCCAGAGCACATCATAATATATCAGAGCACTGACCTGAGATCCTTAGCACCCCTTACCTGTCTCTCAACTTCTGCCCTTCAACAGACTGTTCTTCCTCTTTCCTCCCCAGCCCCACAGGCTTCATGGCCACCAGTTCTGACCATGACTCTTTTACTTCCCTCCACCCCTCATCTCTGAGCTTCTCTATTTCCTTATTGGTGAGAACAAAAGAAAAAGGTAGTAATAAAATCAATCCCTCAGGGTTGATGCCAAGATTAAATGAGCCTCTATGTAAATGCCTGACAGATAGTAGAAGCTCTGATGATATTATGCCTCTTCTCTCTGCATCTTCTGTGAGTTCCCGGTGTATACACGAGAGAGGAACAACATCATGATTAAGAGCTCAGACTTCCGGGGCAATATTTGAGTTATGGCTCCTCCCCTTGCATCCCAAGGCTCTGAACAATTTGGCCCATCTCTCTAAGCTTGTGATCTCATGAGTAGGATGCGGATAATGAGTACCACACGTTAGGCTGTGTAACAGTTAGATGAGGAAGTATGTGTCCAGTAAATAGCTGAGTGGCAAGGCTCATAGTATACAGCCCTCAGGTATCAACATTTATTACCAAGCCCTTGGAATTCATAGAAAGGATGGAGGGAGAGTTTACTCTGTTCTGATATGTGAAATATGTCTGAAAGGCAAATAAATCATCATCATCTAGCAAGTGCTTTTAGTCCTATTGTGGGTGATGGAAATTGCTCATGATGCTCCACATTCACTTGGACTGGGATGAGGAAACCAGATGGAGGATCCTAAAATATATACATAAACAGAGTCCCTTGGTCATTTACCGCATTAAAATATTTCACAGTCGCCCAAGGCGTGTTTTCTTGTCCATGAAACATTGCGTAAGACGTTAGAGTCACACTTTATTTCCAACTGGTATGTAACAGATTCACTTCTGATGTCACAATTCCTACAAAGATGTGCAAGTGTTTTGAATTTTAATATTTAATATTTTAAAATAAAAGAAAATTTAATAGTTTAAATGTCAAGTATTTATTATTTTCAGTATATTGTGAGAGTTCCATGTTGTAATCTCAAACAACTACGGTGCTAATGTGCAGAAAGTCCTAACAAAGAACATTTATCTATACTTTTCAAGAGGTTTTAACATTCTTGATTATATCTAATTTCCATGACAGTTTTGTGGACTCAGTAGAGGACTATATCCCAATGTTAGGGATGGGAATACTGACTCACAGAGAGATTAAATAGCTTAGTTTAGTCACACACCTGGAAAATGTTGTAAACAGAATCAGAATCCCAGTGTTAACCTCCTTTCATCGTGAAACTCTGAGCCACTAATATGTGGTAAAATGGAAAATACGCTTTTCCTTTCCTTTCTCTTCTTGAGCTTATGCTGCTCTTGGGTGTTGGAGAAAAGCACAAGTAATGGATATCATGGAACCATGTTGGATAAATAGCAACTGCAAAGTAGACAATTTCTTTTTAAAGGTTAATTTTTATTTTTTTATTTTTATTTATTTTTTTAAATAAACTTTTTATTTTATTTATTTATTTGTTTGTTTTTTGTTTTTTTAAAATATATTTTATTGATTTTTTACAGAGAGGAAGGGAGAGAGATAGAGAGTTAGAAACATCGATCAGCTGCCTCCTGCACATCCCCTACTGGGAATGTGTCCGCAACCTAGGTATATGCCCTTGACCGGAATCAAACCTGGGACCTTTCAGTCCACAGGCCGACGCTCTATCCACTGAGCCAAACCGGTTCCGGCCAAAGTAGACAATTTTGATTGCTCCATTGCCTGCTATCACTTCCCCTCCCTTTTGTCATCTTATTCAGGATCCATAGCTTATATTTCTTAACATTCTCAACATGTTCACCACAGAGAGTTTAGTTTAATAAAGCATATCTTTAAATTCATTTTATAGAGGAACAGCACCCTGTCCATCACCAACTCTACATCCTTCCCTCTCCCAGAACACATAAGGACAAAGATACCACCCATCTCACCATTCATTGTTTTTCATGATAGTTAAGTCTATATTTCTAAATATTGTGATTATTCTGCTATTTATGGACCAATGGGTTTCATAAATTATCTATTGATTTCTTGCTATGATAGTTGAGGATTTTCTTCATTTAAAGTACATCACCTTTCTCCTTCTCGTAAATATAACACATTTATAAGTTCTTCTAGTGCAAATATTCCTTACATATCTCCTTTCCTTATTCTTTCAACTAGAGATAAAATCTAAAATTCACCCCTCAACTCTGCTCCCTCTTCTACTTCCCAATTTTTATCACCTGTGCTTTTACATTATTATCAAGACTGATAGTATTTATGTGGTGCTGAACAGTTTCCATATATCGTCAACTCTAAGCTAATAGGGATTGAAAAATGCATCATTTTATTTGCCACAAAGAAAGCAAAAAGACATTGCCAATTTAATTTTAAAGTGCTATCAATTAAAAGATACATGACAATTTCAGAGATGTTAAAAAATATGATGTAACCCTCAGACATTCCTGATGGTATTATAAAATGCTGCAGCTGCTTTGAAAACAGCTTGGCAGTTCCTCAAAATGTTAAATATAGAGTCACCATATGACCCAGCAATTACACTGCTAAGTATCTACCAAAGAAAAATTAAAATGTATGTCCATACCAAAACTTGTACATGAATATTCATAGCAGTATTATTCATAATAATCTGAAAAGGAGAGATAAGCTAAACATATTTTAACTAACGAAATTATCAACAAGATGTTCTGTATCTATTTAATGGAATATTATTTAAGCACAAAAAGGAATGATGTGCTGACACATGCTACCTTAGAGTCTGAGGACTGGCACTGTAATGAGCTCTCTGGGTTTTCTTTTTGTCTCATATTCCCAGATATGGAGATGAAGAAACTGGTTACCTAGAAATGCAAATAGGAAAAGACTAAAAAAGCCCCAACCAGAGGATAATTATATTATAAATGGGGATGATAAAGGGACATAAATGTTGGCAAAATGCCTATGTTTTGCTGGAACTGGTAAAATGGTGAAACCAGTAAACTGTGATAAGTTTTGTATACATAATGGAATAACTACAGCAACACTGAAAAAGCTACACAAAAAGCACAATAAAAAATACTATGAACATTCACAACAAGATTCTGAAAATAGATAAATAAAAAACAGAAAGAGCAAGTAGAAAAAGAACCCAAAATCCATAATTAAGCCCTTACAAATAAATAATTACATTAAATGCAAATTATCTAAATATACCAATTAAAAGACAGATTGGCAGATGGATTAAAAATATAACCTGAATATATAATGACATAGATAGTTTTAAAGTAAAAATCTGGAAAAGATATGGTATGTAAACATTAACAAAAGAAATGTCAATATTAATATCAGGTAAAGTAGCTATCATAGCAAAAAAGAAAAAATACCAAAAAGAGATATGGAAGTTATATAAAGATAAAAGTGTTAATCAAACAAGAACACATAGCAATCCTAAACACATAAGCACCAAACAATACAGCTGCAAAATTTGTAAAGTGAAACTTGGTAGAAATGAAAGAAATAGGCAGATCCAGAATTACAATTGAGACTTCAACTTCTCTCTCCTATTGATAGAGCAGTTAGAAAATTAGCAAGGATATAGAAGGACACACAACACTATCAACCGAAAAGATCTATTCACATTTTTATTTTTATTTTATTTTATTTTATTATTATTTTTTAAAATATATTTTTATTGATTTCAGAGAAGAAGGAAGAGAGAGAGAGGGAGATAGAAACATCCACGATGAGAGAGAATCATGGATCGGCTGCCTCCTGCAAGTCCACAAGCCAGGCATGTGCCCTTGACTGGAATCGAACCCGGGACCTTTCAGTTCACAGGCCGACGCTCTATCCACTGAGCCAAACTGGCTAGGGCATCTATTCACATTTTTAGAAACCTCCCTCTGACAACAGCAAGATACATATTCTTTCCAAGTGCACATGGAACATATTCCAAAAAGACCATGTCCAGGGCCACTCAACAACCCTCAAATAATTGAAGAGGACTGAAATCATGCAGAGGGTGTTCTCCAACCATAATGGAATCCACTTAGGTATCAATAACAGAAAGGTAACAAGAAAATCTCCCAAGAATTGGAAATGAAGCAACACATTTCTAAATAATCCATGGGTCAAAGAGAACGTGTCAAGGAAAATTTTAAAAATGCATTGAACTGGATAAAAAGGATAGTACAACTTATGAAAATTTGTAGTCCACAGCAAAAGCAGTGCTGAAAAAGAAATTTATAGCACTAGATGCATGTATTAGGAAACAGTAAAAGTTTAAGATCCACAATCTAAGCTTCAACCTCAAGAAGCTAGACAAAAATAAACCCAAAGCAAGTAAAATGAAGGAAATAATAAATGTAACAGCAAAAAAAATCAATGGAATTAAAAACTGAGAAATAATAGAGACAACAATGAAACAAAGAACCAGTTCTTTACAAAGATAACTTGATATACCTCGAGTAAGACTAACAAAAGAAAAAAGAGAGAAGGCACAAATTAGCAATATCAGGAATAAAACAAGGTTATCCTTACAGACTCTGCAGACATCAAAATGATAAGGGAATGCTATAAACAACTCTATGCACATAAACTTGACAATAGATGAAATGGGCCTCTTTGAAAATCACGAACTATGGCAACTCACTCAATATGAAAGAGATAATGTGAATAGCTCTATAGCTATTAAGGAAATTGAATTTGTAATACAAACTCCTAAAAAAGAAACCTCCGGGCCTAGGTAGTTTCCCTGTAGAATTCTAATAAACATTAAGAGAGGAAACAACACCAAATCTACATAGTCTCTTCCAGAAAATAGAAAAGGCGTGGAAACTACCAATTTATTTTAAGCTAGTATTACCCTGATTCCCTGATACCAAAACCAAACAAAAATAGTACAAAACAAGAAAAGTGTAGACCAATATTCCTCATGAATATAGACACAAAAGTCCTTAGCAAAATATTAGCCAACAGAATTGGGCAATATGTAAAGAGAATTATACACCTGACCAAGTGGGGTTTATCCCAAGGATATAATATTTGAAAATCAATCAATGTAACCTGCCATATTAACAGACTAAAGAATAAAATCACATGGTTATATCAATTGTCAAAGAAAGGGCATTTGGCAAAATTTAATGCTCTTTTTTTTAAAATTTAAAAACTTAGAAGAATAGGAATAAAAAGAAACTTTCATAATTTGACAGAACATTTCCCTCTAAGTTTGGAAACAAGGTAAGAATGTCTATTCTTGCTCCTTTTGTTCTAGCAAATGCAATAAGGCCAGAAAAGGAAATAAATCCTTCCTATTTGCAGACGACTTAATTGTCTATGTGGAAAACCTCAAGTGATTTACTAAAAGAAAAAGAAACCTCCTAGCACTAGTAAATGAATGAGTTCAGCAAGGGTTATAAGGAGCAAGATTATTCTAAACGTTATATGGAAAAACAAACTAGAATTGCTGAAACAAATTTGAAAAAGAGGGAAAAAGTGGGAGGAATCAGTCTCTTTGATTTCAAGACTTATTACATAACTACAGTAATTAAGAATTGGTGGTGTTGATGGAGGGGTAGATCAGTGGAATAAAACAGAGATCTCAGAAACAGACTCACCCAGATACAGCTACCTTGATTTTGATGAAAATGCAAAAGTTATTTGATAAAAGAAAGATAATTTTTCAACAAAAGATGCTGCTGAAATTGTACATCCAAGGGGCAAAAACAAACAAACAAAAAACCCTCAACCTAAGTCTCATACTTTTTACAAAAAAACAAAACAAAGCAAACAAACAACAACAACAACAAAAACAAAAAAAACCCCTCAAAATGAAACTACAAACTTAAATGTAAAAACCATAAACACAGAAGACCATCTTTGGTATCTCAGGTTAGGCAGAGTTCTTAGGTTTGATACCAAAAACACAATCCATAAAGAAAAGGTTGATACACTGGACTTCAACAAATTAAGAGTTCTTGTTCTGTGAAAGACCATGTTAAGTACGTGATAAGGCAAGGTTTTAATGGGAAGAAATATTTGCAAACCACATATGTAACAAAGGACTAGTATCTAGAATATGTAAAGAATTTCCAAGCTAACCCAGCTGGTGTGACTCTGTGGTTGAGCATTGACCTATGAAGCAAGAGGTTACTGGTTGATTCCCAGTCAGGGCACATGCCTTGGTTTCAGGTTCAATCCCCAGTAGGGAGCATGCAGGAGGCAGCCAGTCCATGTTCGTCTCTTATCCATGTTTCTCTCTATCCGTCTCGTCTCCCTTCCTCTTCCTTTCTAAAATCAATAAAAACATATTTTAAAGAACTTCCAAGCTCAATAGTAAAAATAAAAATTATAACCCAATTAGAAAAAATAGGCAAAAAATATGAAGAAATGTTTTACTGAAGAGGATATACAGGTAGAAATAAGCACATGAAAATATGTTCAACAGCATTAGCCTTTGGGGAAATGCAAATTGATACAAGTGAGATATTATTACACATCTATCTGAATGACTAAAATAAAAAATAGTCACAACACCAAATGCTGGTGATGATGTGGAGAAACTGGATCACTCAGACATTTCTGGCAAGAATGCAAAATGGTACAGACACTTTGGAAAACTGTTTTCCAGTTTCTTTAAAAAGTAAACATGCAACTACCATATAACCCAACAATTGCAATGGGCATTTACCCCAGAGAAATGAAGACTTACATTATCACAAAATTTGTACACAGATGTCTACAGAAGCTTTAGTCACAATGGCCAAAAGTCCATATGCCTGTCAGTGGGTGGATAGTTAAACAAACTGGTGCATCTATACCATGAAATACTGCCTAACAATAAAAAGGAGCAAATGATATATACAAACAACCAGGATGAATCTCTAGAGAACTATTATGAGTGAAAAAAAAGTATAAAAAGTTATATATTGTATTATTCCATTTATAAGACATTCTCAAAATGATAACATTGTAGAAATAGAGATTACCGCAGATGAGGGTTATGAAGGGAAGTTGTGTGAATATTAAAAAGGCAAAATGAAGGACCTTTGTGGTGACAGTATTGTTCTGCATGTTGGTTGCATGAATATCAATATTCTGGTGGTGACATTGTACAAAGTTTTGCAAGATGTTACATTTGGGGGAACTGGATAAAGGGTACAATGGATCTCTTTGTATCAATTCTTACAACTTCATGTGTATTTATGGTGCTGAAATCATTTAACTCAGGACGCACCATGCTACTACCATGGCTGGTCTCAGCAAGTCATCGTTGCCATTACTCAGTGGCCCATAGATTATATTTTAAAATATTTCAGATATTTCAAAGGGGCTCATAGATTATATTTTAAAATATTTCAGATATTTCAGAGGGGCTGAGCAATCAAATCCAATCAAAACCACTCGCCTTTTAAGAACTGAAGAGAAGTGAGTTCAAGGAGCTCATCTAAATCCTTAGAGCGTCACTCACCAATAGTAGCATGGCGCGGGAACCAGCTACTCACAGGACTGCTTCCCGTGTCAGGGGGCTATTTTTGCACCTGAAGGGGTACACAGAATGCAACATTAGGAAGCAGATACCAGGCAAAGGCCTGGCTGACATTTGGTGATGGATATTTAACAGCGAGTGTGTTATACGTTGCCAGAAATTAGGAACTGCCAAGGACACGGGTTTGGGACTCCAGGTGTCTGAGCAACAGACCAAAGAGTCTAGGTCTCTGGGAAATTGTGCAGCCATTCATCCAGACGGATGACCGATGAGAAGCCCATGGACAGGGACACGGAATGGTGCCACTGTCTTCTAAACTGTTCCATCTGTGGCTTCGGTAGCTACGACAAGGTCCAATTGCAGAAGGCAGAGTCTTGGAAGCAGAAGGCAGCAGGCTGAGATGCTGATGGGCTTTGTGGGATTAGCTACGTTGGAGAGAGCAGAACAGCCAAACAGTGGGACTGGAGCCATGCTGAACAATGAGGCAGCCCTTTTTTGTTTTTGAAATGGGGGTAAAAGCTCTCCCTGGGCCAGACACGTGACCACAGCTGAAAGCATTGGCCCATAGTGGGATGTGCTTGGTTTGTGTGGAGCTGGCTTAAGATTCGTGGAAGAGAGCTCCAAGAACCGATAGTGTGAGTCGCTCTTATGTGCAAAGCTTTGGGGGAAGGTGTTGAAGGTCAGAATTAACGGAGTGCTCCTCCTGATAGGTCTAAGAGCAATCAGGCATTCTGGCCCCTGATTTCCCACCCACACCGTCTGCCTGATGCTTGCTATTGGCCTGTCTTGAAGGCTTTGCTTCTCTGCTGCATGAGTTTAGAGCTGGACTTGGTGATCTTCCCAAGAGCAGGCAGGAAGCCTGAACCACATGAAGATAGCTAGGTGAGCTTCGCCCCTCTCCTGACTGACAGGTTACAAACCATAGTGATTAACTGTCCAGGCTGAGGCTTGTCTTCCTGAGAAAATGTTTTCTCTTCTGTCTGCTGGAGAAAATGACCGCCGGAAGGGGCATGAAGACTTGATCAGCGTGGTAAAGAGGGCGTGGCAGACTTTTTGGTTCTGGAGATGGTGTCAGGGTTGGAGAGGCAGGTGGCAGGAAAGGCAATTGAATGACTTTGTATGTAGTCTAGACCAGTGTTTCTCCATTTCAGTCTCCTTGCATATCACCTAAAGGCCTTGTTAAAATGAAGCTGCTTGCTTAGTAGGTCTGGGGTGGGGCCTGAGATTCTGCATTTTCAACAAGCCTCCAGGTGATGCTGATGGTTCAGGGACCACACTTTGAAGAACACGATTCCAAACTGTAAATTTTGCAGGAGACATTCATCTGTCCTTCTCTTCTGCCCCTCACCACCCTCCCCTAGAGAAGAAGCTAGATGAATGGCAGGCCATTGAGTTGCTACTGGAAAGGACATTTTTATTTATCAAACTCCTATCCTGTGCTGAGGCATTCCATGTATCATCTTCACTATGTGAGAGATGGGAAGTTAAGGCTCAGAGAATATTTTGGTTGCCCGCTGCTATGGGCTGAATTGTGTTCCCCAAAATTCACATGTAGAGGTCCTAATCCCCAGTACCTTAGATAAGACTGTAGATAGGAGACAGGATCTTTAAGAGGCAATGAAGTTTAAAGGAGATCATTGGGGTGGGCCCTACCCTAATATGACTGGTGTTCTTGTGAGAAGAGATTGTAACCCTGACCCACACAGCGGATGACCATGTGAGGACACAGGGAGAAGATGGCTAGAGAGCCAACGAGAGAGGCCTCAGAAGGAACCGGCCCTGCCAACACCTTGATCTTGGACTTTTGCCTCCAGAACTGTGAGAAAATAAATGTCTGCTGTTTAGGCCAGCAGACTTTGGTGCTTTGTTATGGTAGCTCCAGAAAACTCGATGAGGAAGGACATTCTGGATCAATGGAACATATGAGCTAAGGTCCAGGGTGAGAGAGGCTTCACGCTGTTGGGAATCTGAGAGCAGATCTGAGAGGCTGGAGGGCAGAGTCCGTGAGACACGTGCAGGAGAGGAAGCTGGCAAAACAAATGGCTCCGTGAGTGCTGGAAGGTCTCCATCTTGGTCAAAAGGGCAGCGAGGAGCCACAAAGGGCTCTTGGCTGGGAAGCAATGTGATCAGACAGCTCTGGCTGTAGAATGACAAAGCCCTGGGGTAGACTGAAGTCATTAGGCCATTTCTGTGAAGCAGTGGGAGAGAGACAGCAGTAGAAGGCCTGCTGACTTCCAGATGGACAGATGGACATTGTCATCTGACTTACTGGCATGAGGGAGGAAGAGCAGGACTTGTCAACCTGGACATGATGGACACATAATTCTCCTTCGTGGGGCTGTCCTGTGCACTGTAGGATGTTTAGCAGCATCCCTGGCCTCTACCCACTAGATGCCAGTAGCATCCACCCCCAATACAGTTGTAACAATCAAAAATGTCTCCAGATATTGCCAAACATCTTCTGGAAGAGGCAAAATCAACTCCTGGTTGAGAAACACTGGGGTAAAGAGGAGTGTAATAAAAAAGTCAAGGGTTCTCAGCGTGTGGTCCTCCCACCAGCAGCAGCATCTGGGGACATGTTAGAAATGCAGATTATTAGAGTGCTACAAGCACTCCGACCAGATATGGAGGGAAGTTCATGGCTGCTGGTGAGAGGGTCTGAGATCTCTATTCACCTCAGGTAACAAGGAACTTGCATCATGGGATCATGTCTTCTAGGCACGCCTCCTCTCCAATGTTCCTCTCTTTCGTCACACGTCCTCTCTTTCTGTGATGCCCCTGAAGATTCGGAAATGATTAAGGCACAGTCCTTACCTGCAGGTGTTAAAAATCCTGTGACATGTTATTAATAAGCTTTTTTTTCTGATAGAATGAAGGAGCAAACATTTGTTGGATGCTAATTATGTGCCAGAAATGTCTACTCAATCTTCACAACTGTGTGAATCAGTTACCATTAACAACCTCATTTAACAGATGATGAATTGGAGCACGAGGGGAACGGGAACTAGCCAAAAGTCAAACAGCTGCCAGGTAGGCAGCACGCAAATGCCTGACCGTCTGATTCCAGAGATTTTAAACTTTTCTTTACATCATACTGTACATAAAGGATGCTTATTCCCAATCCTGAAAAATGCCATAAAAATAAGCAGAGCTTTGGACGTCCTCAGAATTGAATAAGAATAGAGGAAAAAAACACACAAGGGAAGAGAGGGGATTTAGGAGGACATAATGGTCCATATATACTACCATGGAGAGTATAGTCAGCATCACTTCTGTATCAAAGACAAATAAGCAGATTGGACAAGCATTTGGACACATCTTGAAGCAGAAAAGGCAAGTAGCAGAAGCCAGGGGCCATTAGGAAGGGAACTTTCTGGTTGGAACAGGGTAGAGCCTTCCAGAGAGGCTGAGAATGGATGTGTGGGACTAGAAAGAGAAGGTCTTTGATATAGCAGCACAGTCTAGGACTCTGAATTTAGGGGACTTTTGCAGCCACCTCGTCCGTCAGTCTGGAAGGATGCATATAATAAGACATGACACAAGAAAACACAGCTCTGCAGCTGGACATAAATCGAGTCTAACAGGATGGTGATTCATGGTATCCGATGTAAACCACTGTGTTACAAAGCACGGAGGCACAATGAGGCTCAAGCCACATAATTCAACATGACGGCTGAAATGTCCAGAGAGGAGGCATCTGTGTCTCCATCAGCCGTGTTAATTTGGATGGTAGCTGCATGAAGGGATGTTATCAAGAAAGACGCTGGCAGGATGCTGGCCAGGGGGGGAAATTAGAAACACGCAGGACAAAATGACAGGACCACGTCGCTGGGCTGTTCATTACCATAAGAGCTAGCCTTTTATTGGTGCCAGGCTATGAATAATTAACAAACTGATACTCACAATCAATGCATTATCTCATTTAATTCTCCCAACAACCCAGGGAGTGAGGCATCACCCCCATTTTATGGATGATCTGAGAGTTAAGAATATTGTCTACAATATTCTCTGTTCTGATGGCACCCAGCTAGAACAGAGCAGAGCCGAATTCAAAACAAGTATGTCTGTAAGACAGTCGGAGAAAGATAAATATCACATGATCTCGCTCATTTGTGGAATATAATGAACAACATAAACTGATGAACAGAAATAGATCCAGAGATAGAGAAGCATTGAAACAGGCTGTCCAACCTCAGAGGGAAGGTAGGAGAGGGGGGAGTATAAGAGATCAACCAAAGGACTTGTATGCATGCATATAAGTAAACCATGGACATAGATAGTACAGGGGTGAGGGCATGTGCTGCGGGCTGGGAAGGGCCGGGGAGAGGTCAGTGGGGGGTGGGGGGGGGGAGGAGACAGATGTAATACTTTAAACAATAAATAATTTAAATAAAATAGTAATAATAAGGATGTCTGATTTCAAAAGCCATGATTGCAAAGATTCCATTCCACCTCCCCCCAAGCTGAGGTTTCCGCCAGTGTGGAGCACAAATGCTTTGACCGCGGTAGGAGTGGATGTGTGTGGAATAAATTAATGAGTATGTGATTGGTATCAGCTGAATCTGCAGCCAGGCGAATTTGATCAGGGGCCTTTGCTGGTCAGACATCCACAAATGTGTTTTGTTTGGCTCGCCAAATGTCCACTTACATTCTGTAAAAAAAATAGAGTTACAACATTGGAATACCCCTCCCACCCCCCCCATTAAACTCCAGATTTCCTGTGTCTTTGGAAAGATTGGGAACTCTAGCAATACTAGGCCCACTTGGCAGCCATCTGTTGGAGCTGACAATGGCTACACTCCTTGGTGTGCCGCCCTCCTCACCACTCCCTATTGCTTCTCTTAGTCCAAATCCAAGTGCTCCTCAACATTTATCATTGCATTTGGGCTATTTTTCTTTCAGGGCAATTAAGGAAAAGATGAAACATTTATTATACCATCTCCATCAAATGCAGGAAAACACGACAGACAGGACCACATCTCTCAAGAAAATGTAGGATTATAGAATTGAAATATACCCTGCATGTTTCATATGTAATCATAGTTTGTATCAAAATCATATATCTAACCCAGATGGCTTCATTCATTTTCATTTCCAGCTTGATCTCTCTATGGATTTGACTTTCAGCCCCTGGTCTAGACAGTCGATTTCAATAGCTCAATAGCATGTGAGGTCTTGTCAATATGAGGTTTGTTCTATTTATGAGCAACCAGGGAGCCCACAGCGAACAAGAACCAGTCATTTAGTTGCTGCTGTGTCTGAATTTAACAATTCATATGTAGTTTAGGACTTAGACATTGAAACTGTCAGTGATCTACTGTATATCTTTTTTAGAGCAGAAATCTATTTTAAGGTCGTGATCACTAACCAACATTACCCACTAATGGGCTAGCTGCCCTGAGCCAGAATGCTTAGTAAGTTTTATACATAAGCTTTAGCATTCATTTTAATGATCACAGTCACCCAGAAATGTAGGTATTATTTAATCCCAGCTTGTTCACTGAGGTACTTAATGATCAGTTGAGGTTCAGACATAAACTCAGATCTAAGTGCAAAGCCAGATTCTTCTTACCGCCTTATACTGCTTTGCCTTTGACTGGAATATGGCCTTTATCTTTTGGATTTTTTTCATTTACTTTTATAGTTTTTTTCCTGAGATTTACTTGCTGATTTTTCTTTTATTTGTAACCTCTATTTGTCCTTTAAGACACAGGCAACATGACTTGGATTTTTAAGACAATTTTTACAAGGAGTTTTTGCCTTATGATCGAGAACTAGATCTATTTATATTTGTTGTCATAACTGATACGCTGTATATTTATGTGTATTTGTTCTCCCTTTTATTTCCTTTGCTCCTCCGCACAGCGAAACCTGTCAGAGCTCCGTGCACAGCGGCCAAGCAATGCACTGCTGTGGGCCCCGGGAGGCGCTCAGCACCAATGGGGAGGAAGGATTTTAAGTTAAAGTCGGGCTGCTCATTCCTTAGCTCCCGGGAGCTGTAAAGATGAGGCGGCTGAGGTTTACTTTTTTTTTTCTTATTCTCTCCACTAAAGAGGTTGAAAGGTTTCTTATCCAGAAAACTTAATAAATATGTTGAAACTTCAGGGAATATTACAATGTTATACAAGCGATCCCCCTCCTCCAGCCCCTGGTAACCACCACTCTACTCTGCTTCTATGAGTTTGGCTTTCTTCATTCCACATATAAGTGAGATGAGACAATATTTGTCTTCCTCTGTCTGACTATCTCACTTAGCATAATGCCTTCAAGGTCCATCCAGATGGTTGCAAAGGGCAGTATTTCCTTCTTTCTCAAGGCTGAAAAATATTTATAAGCATATGTATATTTCATCTATATTCATAGTTATGTACCATATCTTCTTTATCCATTCATTCATCTTTGGCACTCTATCTTCCATGCTTCCTAGCAACCTTCTCAGATGGGTATAAGGATATCATGATTAACATGAGAAATGGGGAGAGGATTTGTGCAAAGGACAAAGCAGATCTAGTCTCTGAAGTCTATATTATCTCCTTCCCATCTCTTCCTGCCCTCCTCCTGATCGCCATCTCACTGTCTCTAGCACCCTCATCTCATTGCTTTTATTTCCTCTTCCTCCCTCCCTCCCTCATTCCCCTGATCTCAACTCTTTCCTCCATCCCTTACACAGCCTGTGATTTTGTTTGAAATGCTCTGTGAAAAATATTCTTCAATGAACTCACAAATAAAGGCTCTGAGAGGCGAAAAAAGATGGAGCACCAACTGAAACTCTGTCCACTCTGTCCACTCTGTCCAGTAGGAAAATGAATATCCGAAAAGGAACCGCTTCTCAGACTAAGGTTTCCAGAAACTTCTTAGAGAAATGAGATTCTTGTGGGTCTTTTCCTCCAGAGAAAAAATATAAAGAAAATTTTTTACTTTCAGGGAAGAATTCCATATCATATTCTAACATGAACATTCTCCCCAGGACTGACAGTCATGGTTATGTCTGAAACACCAACAAAATACACACTCCTTCCTAGTTTGTATTGGAATCTCCTGCTGGGTACCCTCTGCTCTCACTCTGTCCCTTCTGACCAGACTCACTGGAATTCCATGTTACCCTGGCATCCCCTTTCTCTCCTGCATTATTTCTCTACCTTCATTGGATCATCCCACTGGTTTATCAATGTGACTTGATCGGTCCTACAGGAAGTCCTCCCACTGACCCTCATTCTCTCCAGATAACGCTCACTGTCTCTTCTGTCTTTCACAGCAAAGTTCCTCTAAAAAGCTGACTTGACTCACTGTCTTCACTTCCTCACTTCTCATCCTCTCCTCAACCCACTGCACAGTAATGACTATTACCAGAAGTTGACCGTGACCCAGATGGTGCCAAAGCCGATGGGGAACTCATTCAACAGCCACTTACTGAGCATTTCTTTAAACAATGTTTGCTCTGGGTTCTGGCATATATCTCTGAACATCAGAGGCAGAGATCCCTACCCACCTGGAGCCTACCTTCCAGAGGAGAGTAATGAGGTAGAAAGCCATCATTTTTTCAATTCTCTCTGCAGCACCCCTCCTTCTTGAAAATCTTTCTACCTGTGTGACCTTGGGCAAGATAAACGTTCAGTGTTTCAATCCCCGCCTTGTTGGAGGATTTCATCTAGAGTACGTGACCAGTGGTTGATGCTTGAGCTGGACCCAGGCAACGTCAGTCTCTTCCCCTCTCACCTGTCTTTGGAGCTTTGTCAAGGATGCATCCTCGAGAGACTAAGGTGTTGTTGAGACCATCTGGTCGGTAAAGGTGGTGGAACCTCATTAAGGCCTCTATATAAACTTTAGGATTTTTCTGTGGTTACAGAGATCTCCTTTCCTTGTGACTATCCAAGACAGGCCTCCTATGTAAGTTCCCTTGTTTGTTGACACTGTCACCTGCCTATCTGCAGTAGCCCGGCTTTTTCTTAGATTCAAGGTACAGGGCCAGTTTTCGAACCAACACTCTTCTGTAAGATGCAGAGAATATCGGCCACCAGAAGGGTTGCTGGGAAGATCCTGAGAAGCGCTGTGTGCCCAGTGCCTGGCGCACACACAATTAGAGAAATGCCAGCTTCCCTTTCTGATGTTTTTTTCCCCTGACTCCACAAAATCTTTAGTAACAAAGTATGTAACTCTATATTAGTTATGCTTGTAATTATAAAGTAACTTTCAGAATAATATATGCAAGGGGATTAAATTGCCTGTAGCTCAACATGTTTTTTTTTAACTTCCAATTATATGGTCTTAACCAGCTCCCTGATTTCCAGACTTGTAATAATTTTTTGCCTGAAAGTGCCTGCCAATCCCAGAACGGTCTGGGCTTGTTTAGCCAAGACCTTACAGAGTTGAACAGCCTGGCCCGAGGCCCTGCTCTTCAGGAAGCATATCTGGGTCTCTCTCTCTCTCTCTCTCTCTCTCTCTCTCTCTCTCTCTCATTTTGATATATTTTCAAACTTACAGAAAAGCAGCAGGATCAGTACAAGGAAATCCCAATACCCTTTAACCATATTGGTGTTTTTTTTTTAATGGATTAAGTCTGATTTCCTTTTTATTTCTTTTTTTTTTAATTTCAGAGAGAGGAGGGGAGAGGGAGAGATGGGAGAAATAAAAACATCAATGATGAAAGAGAATCATTGATTAGCTGTCTCCTGCACTCCCCTAGTGGGGATCTAGCTCGAAACCTGGGCATGTATACTGACTGGGAATCAAACCATGACCTCCTGGTTTATGGGTCAACGCTCAACCACTGACCCATACAGGCCGGGCAACCATATTCTTAATATTTGCCCCATTTTACTCATATTCTACATATGTATTTTTCTGCAACATTGGAGAAGTTGAAGATCACACCCCTTTATTATTAATTTTAGTGTGTATTTCTTAGGATCGACAATATTCTCTTTCAAACGACACAGTATCAACTTCAAAAAATGTAATAGTGATATAAAACTATCATAAAATCCAGTCTGTATTCAAATGCTGTCAATTTTCTCAACAATGCCTTTCCTTTCTCCCCCAGTCTACTTCACCATCCAATCCAGGATTACGCATTGCATGTAGTTGTCACAGCTCTTTAGTCTTCTTTCTTCTGAAATGTCCCTCGGCCTTTCTTTGTCTTTCGTGACCTTGATAGTTTTGAAGAATTCTGATTGGTTACTGTGTAGAATGTCCCTCAAGAACATTAAGATAACGTGTCTTGCAGGTTTCTCCACTATCTAGTCATTACTTTCCCCTTGAACCTGTACATATCCTATCCCTTTAGCAAACTTTTGAAGCAATGGCTTCACTTTAGTTGATGATTTCCCCACCCATAAATCTCTCTGTATTTATTAGTTGACATCCTACCATCAGATAACACTTTCTTCCTTTCCCGTTTACTTATTTATTCATTTATGAACTCACGTGTTCTTATTTTATTCAATGAGTTATAATCTACTAGAGGCCAGGTGCACAGATTTGTGCACTGGTGGGGTCTCTCAGCCTGGCCTGTGCCCTCTCGCAATCCGGGACCCCTTGGGGGATGTCAGATAGCCAGTTTTGGCCCAATCCCTGCAAGCCCAATCCAGCAGGAGGGAGCCCCATCTTGTGCATTGAGCATCTGTCCCTTGGTGGTCAGTGCATGTCATAGCGACTGGTTGACCTGCCGTTTGGTCACTTAGGCTTTTATATAAATAGATTATCATTATCTATTTTCATATTTACACTGTACAGACTGATCCAGTAGGAACTTCTTCACATTGATCCCGTGTCATCCACATCATTCTTGAGCACTTCCTTACTTTCTGGCACAAAAAGGAATTCTAGGTTCAATTTACACTCTCCTTCCCCAGCCCTGGATTTGGCCTTTTCACCAAGGAATCTGGGTTCCTTTTAGAGGAGAATAATATTTGGAAATTAAGATCTGGATCTAGATGCGCTCACTGCTACTACTGTATCATTGCTTCTAGACCTTCTCAGCAATAGAGCTAGAACATGCATATGTCTACACACACACACACACACACGCACACATACACATGCACACACTGCCCCCTATGTTTAAAAGCATGAGTTTTATTGATACTTCTAATTCTAATCCTACAGTACAAGAAACATGCTAGTTTTCCTCCTTTCCACATTTGCAACTGCCTTTTCCAACAGTGAGAAACCTGGATCTCACTATCTTCAAAATATTTACTCTTTTGCTCAAGCCCAGGATACACAAAAAGTAGTTTTAGAATTGCTAACTCATGTCACTGTGAAAAGCAAACCAATTAGCTGGAGCTCAAATTTTGTTTTTAATTCTTTTTTTAGGTAAAGTTTACATAAAATGAAATGCACAAATCTTAAACATACAATTAATGAGTTTTAGAAAATGCATATGTCTATTTTATCAATATAGATAGCATTCCTATCTTGCCAGAAAGTTCCCTTAAGTCTGTTTCCAGTCAATTTCCCACAAGAGTCAATCTTTTTTTTCCATGTTTTTCATCATCAACAAGATTTGTCTATTTTAAAACTTTATATAATTGAGACCCTGGTAGGGTTGCTCAGTGGTTAGAGTGTCAGCCCATGTATGAAGGGTCGAGAGTTCAGTTCCAGGTCAAGGATATGTCCCTGGGTTGCAGGTTTGATCCCCAGACCTGGTCAGGGCACATGCTGGAGGCATCCAATCAATGTATCTCTCTCACATGGGTTTCTCTCTCTCTCTCCTTCCCCTCCCTCTCTCCCTTCCACTCTCTAAAAAAAAAAAAAAAATCAATAGGGAAAATATCCCCAGGTGAGAATTAACAAAAACAAACAAAAACAAAAAAACAACTTTATAAAATTGAAATCATATAGTATGTTCTCTTTTGTGTCTGGCTTCTTTCACTCTGCATAACATTGAAGTGATTTATTGATGTTGTTACATGTTCAATCCTGTTTATTGTCGAGTTGTTAATTCATTAGATAAATATGCTACAAATTGTTTCTGTTAATGGCAATTTTCTGTTAATGGATATTTGGTTGTCTCCAATATTTAGGTATTATAAAGAAGCTGTGATCAGCATTCTGGTACAAGCTTTTTATGTGAATATATGATTTCATTTCTCTTTGGCATATGCCTAAGAATGGAATTGCTGAGTTATTAGATAGAGGCTTCCAATTCTTTCCAACATAGCTGTAACATTTTGGTTTTTTGTTTGTTGTTGTTTCTTTGTAGTTGCAACATTTTGCACACCCACCAGCAATGCATGGGAGTTCTAGTTGCTCCACTTCTTGCCAACATTTGCTGTTATCAGTCGTTTTTAGTTTTAGCTGTTCAGGCGAGGGTGTAGGGATATGTCAGCGTGGCTATGGTTGTGCATTTCCCTGATGACTAACGATGTTGAACACGTTTCTGTGCTTATTCAAAATTTATACTATATCTTTGTTTGTGAGAGGGTGTCCAAGGCTTTGTCCATTTTTAATTAAATTGTTTGTCTTTTTATTATTGACTTGCAGGTGGTCCTTATATTTTCTGATGCAAGTCATTTATCATGTATGTGTTTTGTAAATATGTTTTCACAATCTATGACTTCTTGCTTAATTTTTTTAATGGTGACTTTTGATGAGCAAAAATATTTAATTTTGATTAAGTCTAATTTACCTTTTTTTCCTTCTTTGTGTGAGTTCTACTTAAGAAATTTTTAACCACTCCCAGATTGTGTGTTTATTTATTCACCTATATTTTTTTCTAAACCTTTGTACTGTTTCTTTTATACTTAGGTCTCTGTTCCACCTCAGATTGATTTGTTTTGTATAGTGTAAGGAAGAGATTCAGGTTTATTTTCCCCCTCAATGAATTGTTTTGGTGTCTTTGTCTAAAGTCATTTTATCATGTAAGTTTAATTCTACTTCTGGATTCTCTAGACCTTTAATGTAGAAGTCTGTCATTGTGCCTATATCACAATGTGTCAATATAGTAGCTTTATAAGAAGTCAGATAGCATTAGTTCTCCAACTTTGTACCCTTTATCAACAATTACTTGGATATTATTTGCACTTGGATGTCCTTGGTGCTTCCATTAAATTTTCAAAAGCCTACACTTCAGTTTTCTCATATAAAAATTGGGATTAGAATGGCACTTACTTAATGGATCTTTTGTGAGAAGTGAATACTTTATTATATATAAAGCACCCAGAACGGTGTCCTCAATATCACAAAACTCAATAAATGCTTGCTACCATATTTCTTCTCTTGTACACCCAGTTGAACTACTCAGAAAATGGTGTGAATAAAAACTTCTAGCTGCAAGAGGAGGCAACTTTCCAAGCCATGTCTAATAAGTTCTAATTGCTCCCATTTGCACAACAGCCTGGTTTGCTTATCGACATCTGTTCTTTCTGGAAACTGACATGTAATTTTCTTACCAGTTATCCACTGATTCCTCATATGCAGCAAATATATAAAAGCATCCATCACACATTGTGAGGCTGACTCTGAGCAGACCGTGAAACTCAATGGCCCGTTCAGATTATTTTTAGAATCTGTAGGTGAATTTAGTTTCATTTGCCTTGAATTTTATGAAAAGCTCATCTTTTATCATCATCCCCTGTCAAGTTGGCCTTGTGCTATTTGCTTTAAAGCATGATAAAATATGATATTATGTATATACTAGAGGCCCGATGCACGAAATTCATGCAAGAGTAGGCCTTCCTTCCCCATCCCTCCCCCACCACCACCCCCGTTGCTGGCACCGGCTTCCCTCTGGCACCCGGGACCCAGGCTTCCCTTGCAGCACCAGCTTCATCTGGAAGGACGTCTGGTCTAATTAGCATATTACGCTTTTATTATTACAGATAAACCTTATCTTTAAAATACAATTAGAAAAATAAATGTGCATGATAGCAAATGTAAAACATTCACAGTCCTGGACAGGTGTGGCTCAGTTGTGGTCATGGGTTCAATTCTTGGTCAGGGCACATACCTAGCTTGTGAGTTCGATCCTTGGCCTGGTCTGGGCATTTGTGGGAGGCAACCAATTCATGTTTCTCTCTCTCTCTCTCTCTCTCTCTCTCTCTCTCTCTCTCTCCTCTCAAAATCAATGAAAATGTCCTTGGGTGAGGATTAAAAATAAAAAATAAACAAACATTCACAATCATATATAGTACATAAACTAACTGTAATTCCCCTGGCTTCAAAAACATGGTAGCCATAGTAGATGAAATTATATATAATACATTACATATTGAATATTATGTATTATATTGTGTATTACAACAGCAGAGTTTTTGAGTCAGAGAGCATAGGTTAAAATGTAGGCTGTGCCATATGCTAATCCTGTGGCCTGGGGAAATTCATGTATTCTCTTTAAAACTCATTTATCTCATTGTAAATGAGGACAGTGATGTCTCCTTCACAGGGTTGTTATAAAGATTAAATGTGAAACTACATATAAGATTCTAGTATTGTGCCTAATATACCATCTGTGCTTCATAAATCAAATATGTTATTATTATGGAAAGTCATATTTCTGTGTATTAGTATTTAAAGTTTAGTGGATGGACCATTGCTTTATTCCCTCAAAGAACTGTAGCTTGAAGAAGGAATTCTGGATAAATAGAAAACTTTATAACTTGAAAACAGCTTTCACCAGGAAGGGGAGGAGAGGGGAGGTTTGAGTCAGGACATGGGTCGTCTCCTGGATCCTTCTTGTTGCCACGTGGTCTCTTCCTGATCTGCACTTACGACATGCTCCTCTGAAGACGGGTTTCCAGGGAAGGCCTGTCACAGCATCTTCTTCCACATCAGCTTAGGAGGTGGGGGGCTGTCAGTGGTCATATTTCTCCTAATTCTCAATCTCAACCCGAGAACTTGGAGACATGGTAAGCAGCTGTGTAGCATTTCTCACGTGCAAAGGAATAAGGTCAGAAAACAATCAAGAGAAGGCCCTAAATAGTCAGTGTTAAGGGTTAGAGAGCTCTTTTCTGTTTCACATCTTTCAGGGGATGAGCTGAGGGATAAATTAAATCAACAGATAAAAAAATGAAATATTAAAGGTAATGGGAAATGGATTTTGTTATCATGGTCCCTGGGACCAAACTCTCTACTAAAAAACATCCAGATAAGAAGGTGGTATTAAGTCAGACTCAAAAGTGGGCTATAAGGAAATAATAATAATGGTAAATATAAAAATAGTGGCTAAGTTTTTTGAGTGTTTACTGTGCCCTAGATACTCTTCCAAATACTATTCTTACGTTAGCTCTTAAATCTTCAAAATAATTCTATGAAATAAGTACTAATACTTTTCAGTGCTTCAGATGAGAAAACTGAACTAGAGAAGGCAATACACTTGCCTGAAGGCACACAGCTATCAAGTGGCAGAGCTGGGATTCGAACCTGGGCAGCTAACTCGAATCTAGAGACAGCAAGCCACTGACCCTGTTTTCTCTCCCAGATAAAAATGTGCCCTTGCTGATGTGAATTTGGTTCAATGGCAAGGAGACTTAGATATCTATAAACATCCCTTTAAATAGAAACAGGTGTATTAGTAGTGTAAGGTATTCTGGGAGGTGGAGAGATTTCTGTAAGCCCCAAGAATAAAAAAGACAAAATGATTGTGCAGCTCTCATATTTTGGCATGGACCTACCCATTTGTAGCCAGTGTCATGTTTGGGGGCCAGGAAAATGCCTATCTGGGTCATGCTACATCTACTCCTGCTCTTAGGCATTCATGCTGCACTCTTGAGAAGTCCCAGAATTTTGACTAATCAAAATTGAAACCTACAGTAGGTGTGTGTGTGTGTAGCTGTGTGACATATAACCCACCTGAAATGCTGCAAATAATCAATCCTGTGTGTCTTTTAGAAATTTGCTTCTAAAAATGTGGTCTGTGGGCCTAGGGCACCAGTAGAACTGGTTAGAAAAGCAGAGTCTCCTGCCCGGCCCAGGCTTCTGCAGTCGGTAGAACTGTGTCCCCCACAACTGATATGCCCACCTCGAATCTCAGAAGGTGACTTTATTTTTCCCCCCACAAATATCATTTTCTGCCATAACCGGTTTGGCTCAGTGGATAGAGCGTCGGCCTGCGAACTGAAGGGTCCCAGGTTCGATTCCGGTCAAGGGCATGTGCCTTGGTTGTGGGCACATCTCCAGTAGGGAATGTGCAGGAGGCAGCTGATCGATGTTTCTCTCTCATTGATGTTTCTAACTATCTCTCTCCCTTCCTCTCTGTAAAAAATCAATAAAATATATTTTAAAAAAATATATCATTTCCTTTCTTGTTGTTTGGAACTAGGGTACTAACTGAAGGACCTTTAGGTGAAATTATACAGCCCTGTGTCCCGAGAAGAGGAGACAACACAAACACATACAGAAAGAAGGTGGCCATGTGACATTGGAGACGGAAATTGGAATGATGCATCTACAACCCCAAGAATGTCCAGGACTGCCAGCAACCACAGAAGCCAGGAGAGGGGCCTGCACCACATCCTCCCTCAGAGCTGCCCACATCCTGGTTTCAGACTTCTGGCCTCCAGAGCTGAGAGAGAACACATTTCCATCGCTTGAAGCCACCAAGTGTGTGACAATTTGTTACAGCAGCCCTGGGAAACTGATACACTTACTGAATCAGAACACTGACATTTAAGAGGCTTTAGCATTTCCAATGCACTGTGACATCCATCACAGTTGTCCATCTGTTCTAAGAAACAGGACCACTTTACCAAATCAAGTCTCAAGTTAAACAGATGGAAGTGATTTGTCTCTGCTAGATGCTGGGAGAGGCTTGGGTGCCCCATTTTGCCCCTCTCTGCTGACTTCACCCCTGACATGTCTGCCTCGTTCTACATACAACTTGTATCGATTATCATTTGACTCACGAAACGCTCCTGTGAGGCAAGTAAGGTCATAGTGTTCATAAATAATGGAACAAGATCTCAAAAACACTTCTTAAGACTCAAATTAGTTTTGCTTTTTAAAATGTTATGTGTTTTTTTTTCCCCTCTGCATTCTTGTAATATCTTACTCAGCAAGCATGCAAGGCTTATAAAAAGATCATTCTCTGTGCTCTTCAATCATTGATGAGAATTCTGAGTTTTATTGGCCTTAGAATAAGTTCCGGATATTGACTTTAGTTATGGCCTCACGGTGGTAGCCTTCTCTTTGAAACTGGAACCACGTGGAGAACATATCTCTAGCTTTGGTTTTGTTAGAGATGACCCCTAGCTAGGATGACCATGACCAGGGAGAAGCTTTCTTCTCCATAGACTGTAGGCAGGGGCCAGGCAGGGTCATCGATTTTCAGTCTATTGGCCTCATAGTCTTGCTTGAGTGGAAGTCATTGATTGACAGGTGGATACAACCCAAATGCCCCAATCAGAGTTGGTCTTTATGTAGCCAATAACACCCTTCCCCAGGCTGACCCCTGACTGCCACCAGGTAACCAAGCAGACCTGTCTTGAGCCTCAGCCCACTGTGACTATAATAGAAGACCAGTCCCCCCACACTCCATACACAAGCAGTAATTAAGAGTAGGGCTCCTGGACCCAGAAAATCTGAATCCCCACCCTGTCTTTACCTGTGATCTTGGGCCACTTAGTTCCCTATACCCCATATAATACCAGTATTTGCATGACAAGGTGATTGTCAAGAATGAGTTACAAATGTTACATATTTACAACAGGGTCTTTACAAAAGAAGCTAGCTGTTCGTGAGTTTTTATTCTCGTGTTGGCAAAGCTCCATTTGCAGCATTTTATCGATGAAAAATGTTGACCTTTCCCACCTGCTTCATCTCTCACAAGGTACGAGGCCCTTGTTCAACCTATAATTGCAAATCCACTGAACTCACCATTTCACCTGATTTCTCTAGGTCTGACATTCCTCAGCTGAAGCACTCATTATGTCCCATGAAAGAATAGTTGCTATTTTAGTGTATCTTTGATCCTACTCACCTATAAGTGGCTCCTCTGATTTTGCCACCATATATACCCACACACATCTAACGCGTGTCCACCTGTCTTGGTTTCATGTCTGTATGACTGTGGATGAAAAGGGGCCACGTGCTAAACCTGACAATCTCAGGGAAAGCCTGCATGGCAGCCTTGCAAACTCAGAGACTTAAAGGATGGTCTGAAATTAAAACTTTTTTAACTAAAGAGCAGTTTATGGTAGGTAGTCATGTCCTAGGCCGATGTCTTCTCTGACAAAGGTCAGTCTTTACCTTACTGAACCTGTCTATTGTCTTTTTGCATCTACAATAATATATCGTTGGAATGTCAAAGTAATTTTCCTTTTTCTGGACCCTTCAAAGCACAGGCACCGCTCTGTAGAGACCACAAATCCATTCATTGTCATTGAGTTAATTGTGGACTATTAACTATCCTGCTGCCACCTAAGTAAAAACCTCAAATCCCAGAGGTTTCCCCACTTTGCTTTCTCTATCACCAGTGGATTTCATGTAACCCACTTACATCTTCTCTCTTGATTGTAGTGTATAAAATAAGGTGCAAATCTGCCATTCTCGGGAGCATAATCTCAATCTGTTGAGATTCTGCTTCCCAGCCTTTGTCGACAAATTAGCTCAAATAAACTCACAACAAAATTCTTCACAGGCTTGAATGTTTCTGAAGTTAACATGACCTGTCTGTGTCCTGGTACTTAGCCCCAGAAATTAATCAGAATTATTTGGGGCTTAAAGGAAACTTAGAAACCATTGAGGTCAACTGTCCATTTTTAGGATAAGGAAACAGAGAAGGTAAAACAAAGGGGAAAAGAATTGATGTGGATGGACATTAATTGAGCACACTCCTGGTGCCAAATGCTGTACCATTTTGCCTGTTCTATTTCAGTTCATCTACAAGGCAATCTTACCAGGTTGGTGTTCTCATTCTCCATTTACCCATAACAACTGTGAGACTCAAAGAGGGCTCATTTGCCCAAGGTCACACAATTGGAATGTGGAAATCCAAGATCTGAACCAGACCTTTCTATTTCCAAAGCCTATTTTTGGTCATTTCACTAAATCAGGTGACTTAGCTGCCATGTGATTTATCCAAGGTCACAGAGCTCACAGACAATGTCTGGAATTTAGATGTGCCCCCCCCCCCCGCCTCAGTTTGGTTGATTTCAAGGCCTTTTAAAATATATGGCTTTCTCATCTGCTCAAGTCATAAAAATGCTTGCATGCAGACGCCTCATTTCTATAGCAGAAATAGTAAATGTTGTTCATGCAAAAAGGCATCATCTGATAAACCAGTTACTTATAGTTTGCCCAATCCAGGTGTTGTGATAAACTACTGCTTACCATTAGGGAATGTATTGATAAAACCAACTGAGCATATCTAGAGTGGACACTAAATCCCATTACTCTTATCTTTAAAGAAGTGTTTCCCTTCTCAGCAAATAGAAGGGCATCAGGGCAGAAGGGAGGGGTGATGCTGCCCCTTTTAAGTTTCCAATCCGATTTAGAGGTCACTGCTGTGAGCTAGCCATCCCCTTCCCGCTTCTTTGAGCTCTACGGATGTCAGTGTGAGCATCAGAAAAGAGAGCGTGCTATTTCCTAGTGGTCATGCATGCTGACCTCCACTCATCACATATTTACAAGATGCACCTGTATTTCAACACTGTGAGAGAGATGATCAAGGAGCCCTCATGTGTGAGCTTCCATCTGTGTGAGTCCTCCAGCATCAACTGCCAGATATGTGAGTAGAGAATTCAGAATGACCTCTGCCCCAGTCGCCATCTAACTGCAGTTTTATGAGAGACTGCCCAGCCTCCTGCTTTCTAATTCCTGAGTCACAGAAACCATGAGAGAGAACCAACCGTGATTTTAAGGCACTAAATTTTTCAGTGATTTTGCTACCCAGCGATAGTAATTAAAACATGGGCTATGCATGGAACCATGTCATTGAGACACTTGTTAGGGTCCCCTGGTAGACTATACATTTCATGATGGCAGGGGCTGTCTCTTTTGGTTTTCTGATTGATCTCCAGTGCCTAAAACTGTGCCTGAGACATAATACATGCTCCATAAATGGCTGAGTCATGCATGACTGAATAAGTCAGTCAGTGCATGGCGCTTGAGGGCAGGAATGGGGAAGAGATTTATCTGAGTTCAGAGAAAAACACAGACCTCAACGATTGCAAAGACCTGAGCAAATGTGATTTCTATGACAATGCCCTGGGCAGCATCCATTCAGGAGTGTGTTCTACCATCCTCTGGAACCTTCTGCCAGGTCTGGCAAGCAGATCACAAAACATTGCCCTCGATAGAAAACAGTGGAATTGTAGATATTTCATGAAGTCATTTGAGTCCTGAAATATGGGTGTCCAAGTGGCACTTTTGGTTTATTCTCGTAGCATCTATGTGGTTTGGCATGAATAAATCCGGGGGTATTTGTGTAAGTGTTTTGGAGGGAAGTTTGAAAATGCATAGGTCTATGATTATGCCATTCAATACTGTTGTCAAGTCATATGTGGCTGCTTCAATTTAAATTTATGTATTTTAATGTACCCTTATGTTAATTGCAGTGTTATTTACAATAGTCAAGATTTAAAAGCATCCCAAGTGCCTTTAAGTAGGTGAGTGGATTAAAAAAAAAGCTGTGGTACATTTATACAATGGAATATTACTCAGCCCTTAAAGAAAAGAAAATCTTACATTTTGCAGCAGTATGTATAGACCTGTAAAATATTATGCTCAGTGAAATAAGCCAGTCAGAGAAAGACAAATATCATATGATTTCACTTATATATGGAATCTAATCAACAAAATAAACAAACAAACACAATAGAAACAGACCCATAGATACAGAGAACAGAGTGACAGCTGTCAGAGGGGAGAGAGTTGGGGACCTGGATGAAAAAGGTGAAGGGATTAAACAAAAAAAATTCATAGACACAAACAACAGTATGGTTATTGCCAGAGGGAAAGTGGGGGTGGGAGGAGGTAAAGGGTGTCCCAAAATTCATGCAAGAAGTAATTTTGATAGAAAAGACAGATTTATAATTAAAAATTGTAGATTTTTTATTTATTCATAAAGTATACAGTATAGGGTTATGTATGGAATAGCATATCGGGTAAGTGGCCTCCACGGCTTTGCTGGAACATATGCACTCTTTTGTTGAAATTTTCCATGACCACGTACAGTGCAATTGAAACTTCGTGGCCACACTCAAGGGGCCAAAGAGCCACATGTGGCTCGCGAGCCGCAGTTTGCCGACCACTGGTCTAGGGCTTCTAGTATCTAGTCACTCAATCTCTTCACTGTGAGGGCTCTAGGACTTCTCAGTTGTTGACACCTATTGTCCATAAAACACTAGGGATAATGCTTTCTATATATTATCACCTTCAATCCTCAAAATTCTAAAAGTGAACAGTACCCCCCCATTTTATTTTATTTTTATTTCTTTTTTTATAATTTTTTATTGTTAAAAGTATTATATATGTCCTCTTTTTCTCCCATTGACCCCCTCCAACCTCCCCACCCCCGACCCCAGGCCTTCAGCACCCTATTGTCTGTGTCTATGGGTTGAAGGAATTAGAGCTTTGAAAGGTCAAGGAACTTACCCAAGGTCACACTGCTTGGGTTTGGGAGGGCTGGGGTCTAAGACCAAAGCTATTTGGATTCAAAACCCAGGGTTCTTTCTGCAGTAATCACTTGCTTTTTATTGAAGTCTTGCTATGTATGTGTGGACTTCTTTATACAAGCATCCTGAAATCGTTGGATTAAAGGAATCAAAATGCAGTCGCCCGCCCAGGGTCTCAGTCCTCTGTATCCCAGACAAGTGGTAGGATGCAGGGCACGCTTCATGCCTCGCCGTTTTGACTTTCATGCACATCCACGTCTACACATCTGGTTTTCAGATGAGTGTTTTCCAATGCAAGAGATGAGAAAACATCTTTAGCTGTTTTTCTAATTCACGATGCATATTACTCACAGCAATGTATGACACAAACTAAACCTGACAGCTGTTAAATCTGCACATGGTAACATTTGTTATAATGGAAAAACTGACGGAAGAATCACAACTTTTTGATAACAGTGAAATCTGCACACACAAAAAAATGACCCGAGGAAAAAATTAGACGTGTTGAAAGATGAGCAGAAAGAAACACTGATAACAGCTAAAACCGTGCTGACTGGTAAAGTCTGTGTTTGAAGAAAAGTTGTTGGAAGACTCAAATATTCTTGACAAAATTTGGGCATGCAAAATTTTACCTGAGGAAATTTGATTTAGCTTTAAGAAATTAGTAAAGATGTTTTTTAAATGGCTAACACTAATCAGAGCTCTCTGTGGATCAGTCAATATGATAAGCACTTCATATGATTTATTTTACTTAATTCTCAAATAATACTGGGAGACTGATATTAATGTCACCTTCATTTGACAGTTGATGAAACTGAGACAAAGGGAGTTATGGAACTTGCCCAGATAGATCGAACAGCAAATAAAGGCAGATGGTGCAATAGAAGCCAGGATATTTGGTTATAATGTTTGTGCTCTTCAATATTTATTTTACTTTGTCATGCTCTTTATTTGGTTCCTTTTTTGTGAAATTATTTTCTGCACCTCTTTTGGTTTATAGAAGTATTTTATATTTAATAGTTGAAATAAAATATATTTGGATTTTGTATTTCAGGATAATTATAAATATGGAGACAAATTGTGGGCATAGTCAAATAAAAGGTTTTTTTTTAACCATTTGTGAGTGTGTTGAAGATACAATGCCCCATTAATCCCAAAGATTTCAGTAATTCTCAAGACAAAGACCCCAGAAATCAAAATTGTTGAATATTTGCCAGTTTAGAATGATGGCGTTAAATATTCACCAGGTCAAAAAGTGGCATCAAGGCCATGAGGTTAAAACATTTCTAACCAATATTTATGTGAAAAGGATTGATCTGATGAAAATAAGTTTAGTAAAACTAAAGTAGAAGTGGGAGGAAATGACATTGCTGTGAATGTACTATATAGGTAATGGATCAAAAATTAAATTGGCTTAATTAAGTTAATAGCCTCAAGAACAGTACCTGTCTCCTAAGGCTATATATTGTGGAAATTAAATGGATTAAAGGACATAATATACGTTCGATGCTTAGGCCATGGTAAGAGCTCAATTAATGGTAGTGATGATGATGGTAATAATGACAATTTCTAAGAATGAGTCCCAGGTTCCTTGTTTTGTCCCTGAAAGTGGTGAAAAGTAGAGGTTAATATGAGGTTTTAATGTACACACAGGAAGAATCCAGATTTAATGACTCAGGGTCTTATGGTAAGTCCAACATAGGCACTGGTTTGAAGAAGGACGCACACATGGATGAATGTGTTCCAATAAATCAGCCGCTGTGATTTGATTAAAGACCCTGAGCTGTAGAACCAGTGGCAAATAGAGATATCAAAGGGATCTTTCAATGTGAAGGTGAGAGGCAAAGACCATGTTGACTGAGAATGACTGAACTGCGTCAAATGGGAACTGGTTAAAGGCATCTGCTGATGAAAGAGGAGAAAGTGGAAACCAATCTTGCTTTGTTTGGGGCTGGTGTCTCCCACAAGCATTTGGAGCTTTGATTAATGGCATTTCTCCAGCTGAAGAAGACATGCTTCTTCACACCCATCCAGGCAATTTCCAGAACAGGCCACTTCAAGTGGACATTATTATTGTGTGAAGAACTTCCCTGATGGTTTTCCTCTTTCTTGTGGCCCCAAGGAGGAAAAAAATTATAGAAATGACTCAAGAATATCAATGATTGTCGGGAGTGAGAAAATAGAGAAAGAGCTGAGATAATACACAGAAAGTTGCCCAAACTGAGACCATTAAAACTTAGACTCATGCACTAGCTGATTTGGTTCAGTAGAGTATCAGCCTTTGGACTGAAGGGTCCTGGGTTTGATTCTGGTCAAGAGCATATGCATGGGTTGCGGGCTGAATCCCAAGTATGGGGTGTGCAGGAGGCAGCCGATCAATGATTCTCTCTCATCAATGATGTTTCTATCTTTCTCTCCTCCCTTCCTCTCTGAAATCAATAAAAATATATATTTAAAATAAACAAAGAAACTCATTGGTCTTTGAAACACTGCTTAGCACATAATAGGTGTCAAAGTATGTGTGTTGAATGAAGGACTGAATGACCATAAGAATGCATATATCATAAACACTAATTCAAAAAGATATGTGCACCCCTATGTTCATTGCAGCATTATTTACAACTAGAGGCCCAGTGCACGAAATTCATGCACTGGGGGGGAGGGTCACTCAACATGGATTGCGAGATGGCGCAGGCCAGGCCGAGGGACCCTACTGGTGCACAATCGGGTCCGGGGAGGGACGTGGGAGGTTGGCCAGCCAGGGAGGGACTGAGGGAGGGCTCCAGGGCGTGTCCAGCCCATCTCACTCAGTCTTGATAGGCCGGACTCCAGCAGCAAGTTAACCTACGGGTCGATGCATCTGCCCCCTGGTGGTCAGTGCACATCATAGCGACTGGTCGACCAGTTGACTATCTGCCCCTGATGGTCATTGCACGTCATAGCGAGCGGTTGAGCAGCCTTAGCATATCATTAGCATATTATGCTTTGATTGGTTGAATGACCGACCAGACGACTGGTCATTTAGCATATTAGGCCTTTATTATATAGGATAGCTAAGATATGGAAGCAACGTAAGTGCCCATGAATAGACGATTGGATAAAGAAGATGTGGTTCATATGTACAATAGAATGTTATTACTCTGCCGTAAAAAGGAATGAAATCTTACCGTTTGCAACAACATGGATGGCTCTAGAGGGCATTATGCTAAGTAAGTAAGTCAGACAGAGAAAGACAACCAACCACATGATTTCACTTATTTGTGGAATCTAAAGAACAAAATAAACAAGCAAAACAGAAACAAACTCATAGACACAGGGAACAAACTGATGGTTACCAGATGGGAGGGGGTTGGGTGGCTGGGTGAAAAAGGTGAAGGAATTTAGAAGTACAAATCAGTAGTTACAAAATAGTCATGATGATGTAAAGTACAGCATAGGGAATATAGTCAATAATATTGTAATAATTATGTATGATGCCAGGTGGCTACTAAACTTATCGAGGGGGGATCACTTTGTAAATTATATAAATGTCTAATCACTATGCTGTACACCTGAAACTAATATAAAATAATTTTGAATGTCAACTGTAATTAAAAAATTAAAACAGAAGAATGAATGAATGTGTCTCAGATACTGAGATGGTTTTCTCCTGCCAGTGCCCCTCCCATCTGTGATCTAATTAAATTACATTCAAGAGATAAAAGTGCAATATACAAAGAAGATAGCAACATAAAAAAGCTCAAAATAAGTTGGAAAAAATGGAAACAACTGTCAATGTGATTGTGATTCTTGCACCCAATATTTGTTGAGAGCTATAGTTGATGCATGGTTTATAAGGTTTGGAGATTGCAAAATGAAGTCATCCTGCCCATCTAGAATGTATGAACCAAGAGGAGGCAGGTGCATAACATGCACACAACAATGTTTATTGAGCACCTACTATATTTTAGGGGACGCAGATATGAATAAGGCAAAGTTGCTGCCTTCCTAAGAGATCGTGGTCTAGACATCAAGACAGCTAATTAATCAGAAAATGACCTCCCTGTGCTGAGTGCTGTGCTGAAGGCAGCTGTGGGAGCAGGATCGGGTTGCACTAACCCGAGATGACTGGAGAAAGCAAGTTATAAACTAAGTAAGAATGGCGAAGTTAGCCACCAAAAATGTTGCTTGATGTATTGCTGAAGTAAATAGCTAACCAAGTGTTCAAACACTATAGAGTGAATAATCCTGTTTCACACCACTTTGAAACAGCAACTTTATCAGGAATTTGGTACATGTGTATGTGTGCGTGTATGTGCGTGTGTGTGCGTGTGTGTGTGTTACATTAACATCTGTTGCTAGTCTCTCTTCTGTGTTCCAACAATCTGTCTCTTTTTGTAGCAGTGTCACACTTTCAAATTTATTCCCCCCCCCAGCACTCACAGATATTAAATATATTATAATCTCACCTTACTGCCTTCCTTAATATTTTTTTTCTTGGCTCTTTTCACCCATTTGTTTGTCCAAATGCATTTTAGAATCACTTTGTCAAATTTCCCAAAATCTGTCCTTCTGGGATTTATATCATAATTGCATTAAACCAGTAAATTAATTAAGAGAGAACCTATTTATAATATTGAGTCCTCCCTTGTAAGAATATGATGAGTTTCTCCGTGAAGCCAGAGTATTTGTTAATATTCCTCAGTAAGGTTTTATAATTTTATAACTTATTCCTTAAGGGTTTAAAAACAAATTATTTTTTTCACTACTATGAGGGAATAAGATTGTTCTCTGTTATTATTTTTTATTGAATTTATTGGGGTAACATTGGTTAATCAAATTCTATAGGGCTGTTGATATATTCTAACTGCTGATTGCTAACATATAAGAAAACTATTGTGTAGCTATTTTACTGCCTTTTCTTATTAGTTCTAATCTAAGGCTTTTCCCCTGGCTTCCCTGGGTTAAAGAATCCTATCACCTGTCAACAACAATAGCTCTGCAACTTCTTTCCAAATAAAGAAAACTTTCAAAAACATAAAACTGATGGTTCTCACTCCCTTGCTCCAATATCTGCAGCACAAGATCCAAATCGCCAACATGGGAATAGAGAATTACCTTCGATCTTGCCCTTCCTCCTAAAGCCCATTTCTTGCCCCCGCCCAGCATCCATCCAGGTGCAGCCAACTCCAACTCCTGGCAGCTCCCAAACACAGGCCACGCTCACGCCTGGCCTCTCCCTTTTTTGCCGACCTAGCTCCAATTCATCATCAAGGCTCAGCTCAGGTGTCTGACACAGCCTCCCAAAGGCTCCCCACTACCCTCAGGCTCCCTCCTGCTCCTGGGTGCCCAATTCAAATCATTTGTCACCCAGCACAGACTGTTGGGCTGGTTAAAAACACAGCTTTGGGGTGAGAAACCCTGAGTTTGTATCTTGGATCCACCATTACTAGATGGAAACCATGGCTAAGTTCATTCACTCTTCATTTTTTAAATGGGAGTAAGAATATCTAACTTGTCCTAGCTGATTTGGCTCAATGGATAAAGCATCGGCCCACAGACTGAAGAGTCCTGGGTTTGATTCCCATCAAGGGCACATGCCTCTGTTGCAGGCTCTATCCACAGCCCCCGTCGGGGTTCCTGTGGGAGACAACGATCTCTCTCCCTCCCCCTCTCGCTCCTCCTCTCCCTCCCCTTCTTCCCCTCTCCCTTCCCCTCTCCCCCTCTCCCCCTCTTCCTTCCCCTCTCTCCCTCTTCCTCCCTCTCTCCCCTTCTCCCTCTCCCTCTCACTCTAAAATCAATAAAAAATATATTTTAAAAAAGAAAGAAGAAGACTTCCTAATCCATCTAAGACTCACCATTGAAGTCCAAGGATTTTAGGCACTATCTGGTACATAGCTGGTGCTCCACACATATTGTTCATATTGTTCATGCGTGGATATGAGGAAACCAAAGCTAAGGTGCCAGTCCCCAAACCCAAGGAGGCTCTTCTGTTCCTCAGGAGGAAAAGGGCACAAAATCCAACCCTCATCCCCACCCCCAGGTGCTCTTGTCACAGCATCTCAACATCACTTTTAAAGGGAAACTTCTATGGAATCAGCCCCATTGTTGCAGATGCATCCATTCCTTTTGCTACTTAGAGATTCAAAATAAGAATTTGTCTTTTTCACTTAAGGAGGTTCATCCAACCTCAAAATATGTATGGTTTTTATGTGTTCTTTTTTGAAATGGTAAAGGCAATATATGTTTATTGGAGAAAACTTGGAAGATAGAGACAGATATAAGGAATCAAATAAAACATCAACCATAATCCCTCCATGCATTATTGTTATCATTCAAACTTTGCTATTGCCATTCTATTTTATTAAGATGTGTATTTTTTTGCACAGCTCATAAGTTGCAGAGCCCCAGTAAGCACTGTCTACATCATAAAAAGAATTCAAAACCTTATTTTCAATAGCTAGATAATACTGTCATGTAGATATCCCATAATTACCATTGCATTCTACTACTAGACATGTAGATCATTTCCAAAGCCTCATTATTACAAATAATGGTTTCTCGAACGTCTTCATCTATGTCTAATTGGTTTCCATTTGTGGTTATTTTCTTATGATAAATTCCTACAAGTTGAATTACTGTGTCAACAGGTAAGAACATTTCTCAAGCTCAGGATATATATTTCAAACTGCTTTTCAGAAAGTTTGTAAAAATTTATGTCCGTATGAAGAATCTGATGATGTCTGTAAATGATATTTTCTGGGTTTTCTTTTTTCCTTTCCTTTAATAGAAACTGTTCCCTGGGTTTGGGGTCAGACTGGGCAAGGTCTGAATTTCAGCCCTGCCAGGTACTAGCTGTAAGATCTTAAACATGTTTGACTCTCTGACTGACATTCCTTCAAGTTTTCAGCTCAAAAGTTGGTTTCAACCTTTCCTTTGAGATTCAGTCGAGGTAAAAACATTATCTGAAACTCACCCTCTGCTCTTATTAGGCCATTCCATTGTATCTCCCCAAAAGACAGAGATGGATGATTACTCAGAACTGAGTAAATCAAATGAAATTTTACATTATCATGCCTAGAGAATTCTTACTTTGAAGTTATTTTCTATTTACTCATCTATCTTTACTAAAACAATCTATAGCAGCGTTATGTACAATAGCTGAAATCTGGAAAAAGCCCAAGTGCCTATCAGTAAATGAGTGGATAAAGAAACCTGTAGTACATTTACACAATGGAATACTATGCAGCTGTAAAAAAAGGATTTCTTACCCTTTGCAACATCATGGATGGACCTGGAGAATAATGTGCTGAGTGACATAAGCCAGTCAGAGAAAGACAAATATCACATTATCTCGCTTATATATGTAACCTAACGAACATAACAAACTGATGAACAAAACAGACCAAAAGGCATGGATGCATGGAACAGACTGACATGTTGGGGGTGAAGGAGAGAAAAAAAGGCCTGGGGTGGGGCAGGGACTGAGAAGAAGGGGAGGGGGCTAAGAGGAGGAAAATTGGGGAACATCTGTAATAATGTCAACATTAATAAAAATAGATAAATAAACAAACAAACAAATAAACAAACAATAAAGAGTTAAAATAGAGACTCGACTCAAGTTTCAGAGCTACATAAAGCCTTCCTTGACTCCCCATCCAGTCACCTCACCCATTCTCTTCCCTTCTGGGACACACCATGTTATATTTTGTTCCTACTTTTCCATTTTTGCCTTTTTTTATTTTCTATGGACTTCTGTGCAGACCCTGGAATTACTAAGAGTCATTTATCTTAGCTGCTGTCATGATTCTCACTTTCCAGGTAAGGATCTTACATATCTCGAGGCTTAAACATCAAGGGGTTTTCTGTGGAGGAGAAGCCTGCTCAGCTTGGAGTGGTGCAGCCTAATAGCTTTGAGCAAAGGCAATGGAGTCAGACTGCCTGATTCAAATCGGAATCTCATCACTAACCAGCTGCGTGATCTTGGGTAAGCTACTTAACCTCTCTGAGCCTCACTTCCCTCGCTCGTAAAATAAGGAAAACAGTACTTATCCTTTTGGCCTGTAATCAAATGAGATAATGCAGTAATGTCTGGATGTTAACCCAGTACCCAGCTCAGGGTAAGTACTCACCCCCAAAATGTTCGCTGTTCTCGTCATTGCCCACATTGAATAAGACAATGGACTGGGCGGCTTGGATATGTCTAATTTACACAAGGAACCTAAAGATGTTATCTTCACCATGGGAAAGTCCTGGTAAGTGTTTCACGGCCAAGACCCAATTTATTCATGCCCTGATGTGAAACGATTGCCCTGGTGCATGTTAACACTCAAAGACAATTGACAAACAGGAAGGAGAATCATGGTATCCTGGTTTGAAGGTGACCCTAAAGGTCACTTGTCCCTTCCTCCTAACCTCTTTCCAAGATCCCTGTTGTCTGTCGCCATTCTAACAATGGAAGTGTTCATTCAAATGAGCACATTTCACGCCATGAGAACTAAGATTTCCTGAGCGTCTGCCCTGTGATAGGCACACTATTAAGTACCTTTAAATTCTTTGTCTCATTAAATGTCCCCCAATGCCACGAATGGTAGACATTGTCTTTCAAGGCCAACAAGGAGACTAAGGCACAGAGTGGTTAAGCAACTTTTCCTAGAACACACAGCTCAGAAGGAGTACTAGTGAGATCAAGCCTCTATGCCCATGAAGCCTTTGTGTTTTTCACAGTATCCTGCTACCTTCTGAAAAGTAAAGCAAGTTTTGCTGCGCTGAATACATATCTGTTCCTCCCTTTAGAAATGGAGGTGCCGTTGTCAGAACCTGGATTTCAGAGGAATGTCAATGTTAATGTTCTCTTCTGACCCCATTTAAAGCCCTACTCTCTCCACTTTCCCAAAGGCTAGGGTCACGGTTCATAGAACAGCATATCCCGTATGACATTTTCCTCAATGTAGGGGTCAGAATCCTTGCTTCCTGGGAAATAACCTGCTAAGGAAGTCTCCCTCTGAAACCCAGTGGCTAATAAATCACCTTTTATCTGTTCTCTGCAGCTTCTGCCTCCTCAATTGGAGTCAGAGGGCAGCTGCCCCTGAACCTGCTCGGAGCTTCCCACTCATTTCAGAAGGAAGAGGGAGGCCACAGGACGCCAGCCCAGCTTCTCTGCTTCCTGGCGATGCAGCCTTGGGCAAGACACCCTCACTCTCTGAGCCTTATCTGTAACTTTAGGGATCAGCTATTCATCCTGCAATGGGCCTGTGGAGATTTACCAGGCGCCGGGCAGTGGGTGCAGGGATTCAGTAAATACCTCTCAGAAGTAACCGCAGAGATGACCTCCGGCTGAGGGCCAAACCAGGCCGCTCTTTAGCTTTTATGAGCCTCAGTTTCCTTACCTAGAAAATAGAAATAAAGGTAACAGCCTTACATGAGAGAGTGGATATGAAGTCCCAGAAAATTGGTACTAATAATGATAATGATGACAGTGGTGGTGATGATGGCGGTGATGATGATGATGGCAACGATGATGGGGTGGGGGCTCAGAGCTAGTCACTCCAAGATGTGCTTCTGAGGTGTGCAGATGGTTTTGAGTAAAGGGCAATTTTAGCTTCAGGCTCAAGAGAAACATCACCCCTCCTTTTAACTACTTAGGAGAACTGGAATTAGGGGCCTTGTCCATAACGAGAGATGATCAGCAATAATCTTTTTTTGACCCATCTATGTTGCAGGACAAACATCCATTTACAAAACATCTGTTTTTCTTATTCTTTTGCAGTGACCCTTTGAGGCCCCCAAGCACCTTATCCCATCCCTCACCAGGACGTCTTATGTACCCATGTTCCCTTTATCTCTCCGAACCTCTCCTGCATGCAGGGCCTCTGATTCTCTCATGTGTGCAGGGTTCCCATACATACGCATGTATTAAATTTGGTTATTTTCTCTTGTGAATCTTTCTCATGTCTATTTGATTATTAGACCAGCCAGAAGAATCCTGAGGGTAGAGGAAAGTTTGTTCCTCCTCCACAATGGTGAAGACAATGTTGATGATGATGGTGATGATGATGGTAATGACCGTGATGAAGAGGGAAGCAATTCTGAAGGTGTTGATGATGTCGCTCAGAAAACTTTACTGCGGGGGAGGATACTGTGTAGAAGTCACACTACCACAGCTCCATTCTCATCCTTCTTACACAATATCTTACCAATCCTTCTCATAGCCAAGTGCCAGCGGGCTGTTCAGAAAGCTTCCCCCTTTGTCGTCATTTCACATAACTCTGTCCCCAAGACCATTTGCTTGTCACGGTGCCCCTCACCATATTTCAATGACAGCTCATCCCACAAAAGCCAGCTCCGAGAAATGCCTCTTGTACTTCTTCACAGGAGTACTGTTCCCTTTCACCAGCCCATTGTTTGGGCCCACACAAAGGAAGCTTTAATGGGAGGCACACCAGGCAGAGGGATTTATGTCTGAATGGTGTTTTTCTGTTGTTTTAAATGGGTCTGAGGAGCATTTCAAAGCTCCTCATTCACCAACACAAAGGGCCCTAAGTCAGTGTCTTGGCTATTTAATGAGTCTTCTCTCTAATGACTGGAAAGCCCTATCAACTCCTAACATCCCTTCCTTGTGGCTCAGAGGAGGCCCAGAGACTTGACCGGGAAGCACAGCACTGATGAGCACAGACACAAGCGAACACTACGCACATGCTCTCACACTGTAGCCCATGCCACAAAGAGCAGCTCCACAGGCTGCTGGGAACTGGGGGAAGGGAGGGCGGTGGTGAGGGGAGTGGGATTCCAGAAGAGGGGAAGAAGAAGGAAGCAGCATGGCATAGAGGAGACATGACCAGCTTCGAAGTTCAGACAGAGCTGGCTTCCCATTCAAGTTCTGCAAATAACTTACTGCATGGCATGACCAGATCACTTCCCCACTGTGACTCAGTTTCCTCATCTGTCAAATATCAATGTCTCGTAGCATTGTGCTAAATGCTTTACATGGATTCTTACATAAGATCCTCACATCAAATCTATGATGAGATAGATGCTCTGAGCAGTTCCATTTTATAGATGAAGACACTGGAAAAGTTAAGTGACTTGCCCAAAGTCACAGCCAATCAGAACTGTGGGACTCAATCAACACCCATTAGTTCTCACCTCCCATCTTTCCTCATAAGCTATAGCTGCCATGAATCCCCAGAGCAGAGAATGCTATGTTGAGTCAAACCATCAACAGGAAGATACTACCCAAACCTCTTTAAACTCTGAGCCTGCAGGATAGGCACAGCAAGAGCCAATCAAAGATTTTATTATTAACCAATATATCTAAAGATGGACTAAAAACTATAGCTTAATTTGTTGAATTAAACCAACCTTAGAATTTAAGCAACTGAAGTCACATTTTGACAATTGTTCCAAGCCTGATAATTAAAAAACCTATTAGTGTTTGAAGAGTTTTGTTGATGCTCTTTCTCATTTTAAGCAAATTTCTTATGACAATTTGTGCAATGGCTTTTTCTTATCCTGTGATTTCTTTTTTGTTCAAGATCAGAGTGGTTTTTGAAGAGGTGCTTTATCTAAAATTACAAATCAATGGATTGGGTACTGTGGGGGTGGGGGGTAGCTTGTCACAGCTGGGGGCTCTACAACAGTTAATTTGGGCAGTGAAAAGAACAAAGGAAACCCACGCATGGACACACAGCCATTCAATTTATTAGGCTCAGAAGGCTGGGGGATTCTGCTGGGTTTGAAGTGTTTGGCCTGAGCTTATTTCTTGCTTTAATGGCAGGTCTCTGTGCGCTCAGTTAACACCTGCTTTAATGGCAGGGCTCTGTGTGCTTAGTTAACACCTCTCCTCTGAATTTGAATGAACATTGTTTCTATATCCTGCAGCTTTGAGTTCCCCGGAGAGCTGGGTGTCACAACTGGGTGTCCCTTCCCCAGTAGCTAAGAAGAGGAGCAGGTCTTGGAGGGCGTGGGGGGCAGAGCCTCAGCAGCTGCTGCAAATTGCTGCCCATTTGCACTTGAAGCTGATGCTCAATAATGCTGGCTTGGTTCTCCAACGTTAAACTCCTCCTCAGCTTGTCCAGATGCTGCCCTTGTTATAGTTGTGCTTTTCTAAAGCCCAGGGAGCCGGCAGGGAAAGAAAGTCTGAGCCATAAAATACAAGGACGCACACACATCTCATAAAGTTACTCTTCAGACAGACTTCTTTAGTTATAAATATGTTTTTATTGATTTTAAAGAGAGAGGAAGAGAGATGGAGAGAGAGAGAAACATCAATGAGAGCGAGAAACATCCATCGGCTGCCTCCTGCACGTCCCTGCTGGAGTTTGAGCTCACAACTAGGGCCTATGCCCTGACCCGGGACCCTTCAGTACATGGGACAACACTCAAGCCACACCGGCCTGGACCTGACAAATTTATTTTTTAAATACAGGAAAGGATGATCACCTTTCCCCATGCCACCCTCCATCAAAGGCTGGATGCTCAAATGATACCAGAGATATCAAAGACACAGGCCCGGTTCCCCAAGGAGCTTTTATGTCTGTTTCTTCCAAAGTCTGCAAACTGTTCATGGTATTGCTAAAAATAAACAGCCAGCACTTATGACGTATTGCACTAAGCATATCCTGATTTAATCCTCAACATAACACTAGAGGCAGGTACCACTTTTATTGCCTTTTAGAGAAGGGAGGCCAAGGTGCAAGGAAGGTAAATAATTGTGATTTTGTGACTTATGGGAAACACACATTTGGCCATTTATCAGCTTACAGCTCTTTCTAACGTTTACCATCAAGTTTGACAACGAGTCTTAATAAGAAATAATAACTATAATTCATTTAATACCTAATGGAAGCCAAGCCCACGTACTTTCCTAACATGATCTAATGTAATTTTAACAACAGCCTGATGTGGTCACAGATGAGAAAACAGTTTCAGGGAATTAGCAATTAGGCGATGGAGATGGAATGCAAACCTGGGTGAGCTGGACCCCAAACTCCCGCCCTTCCCACCATGAGGCATTCTTGAAGCCGATCGTTCTCAACCTTGGCAGTCCATTACATCCTCTGGGGGAAATTCTAAAAAGTAACCAATGTTTGAGCCGCTTTCCAGGCCAGAAGAATGAGAATCCATGGGATAAACAGCGGGTCATCTGGCATTCTAAAACCCCATCCTGTGATTTTCAGACTAAATTGGGGTGAAATTCACATAGCAGGAGATTGGCCATGTTAAAGCAGACAATTCAGCAACATTTAGAACATGTTGTGGAACCATGCCCTCTATGTAGTTCAAAACATTTATTCACCCCCAAAGAAAACCCCTCCCCCATTAGCAGTCAGTCCCCATTGCCCCCTCCCCAGCCCCTGGACCGAGCAATCTGCTTTCTGTCTCCATGGATCTCTCTCTTCTGGACATTTCCTGTAAGTAGAATCCTGTTAACATGTGACCTTTTGTAGCTGGCTCCTTTCCCTGAGCTGCATGTTTTTGAGGTGCATGCACTTTGTGGCATGTATCAGATTTTTTTTTATAGCTGAAGAGTGCAATCATTATTGAGAGTCAGAGTTGCATACAACCCCACCATGTGAGGTTTAGGGAGCACGTATTTGTATTTCCATTTTGATAGGTAAGAAACTCAGGGCATATGATGTGCACAAAATCTCATTAAATCTGTCTGCTCTTCCCTCTACCCCACCCCAAGCCAGTGCCACTGTCACTGCCTGATCCCTGACCCAACGCCCCCCCCCCAAAAAAAAACAAAAACATTTCTATAATTTATGAGAGTTTCCACACAGCTAGTAAGTGACAGAGCTGGGATGTAACCCTCATCTGCCTAATTGCAAAGCTATCCTCTGCAGAGCATCTACTGGTGCGAGTCTTCACCCAGGGCTCTGTTAATTTTGAACCTCAGCTTGGAACACCTGGGGCTGGGACAGAGGCAGGCAAGGGAGGGCTGGTTTCATGCCATGAATTACAAAACGCTCTCCTCTTCCTGTACCATGTTGACAACTTCATCTGGTATTTTTGAGTAGTGAATTTAAAAGAGAAAAATAAGGCTGGAACTAGCTTAAGCAATGACACAATGTGCTTCGCTCCTGTCTCTTTCTCATCTTTCCTCGTTTTTACTTGGCTTTATCCCTCTTGCTGTCGGCAGTCTGTATCCATAAAAGCCATGCCAAGGAGCTGCGCTGTTACTTCACAGAAGATCGGGATCCGTTTATAATTTCTCCCTTATTCCAATCCTGGCAAGGTTACAGGCAATTGAGCAAACGGGCTCATTTATTAGGAGGTCCATGACAGCACATCAGACGTTGGAGCTGATTCAAAAAGACATAATAGATTCCAAACCCAAAATTGACCTCGGCGGAGAGGATCCCTTGTCAAGCCAGCATTCTCTGGACCAGTCTTGGACAAAGGAAGCTGGTAATGTATCATAGTGCAGGAAATGCATGTGAAATAATGTTAAGTGAAAAAAAAAAGATCAGGATTCAGAACTAATAAAGGTCATAGTCATTGCCTTGGGAGGGGGCTTCGATTGATTTTTCTGCTTCCTAATTGTTTCCCATACTGGCTGGTGTCCAACCACTCACACAACACAGTGACTTTTACCCCCTTGTGGTGTCTGGAGCCTGCTGACCTATCTCCACCTCCACTGCCACTACCTTGGCCCAGGTCACCATCTTTCACCTGGGCAATGGTGACAGCCTCCCAGCTGGTCTTCTAGATGTGAGGTCTGCCCCCTCCAGTCCCATCTCACATGGCAGCCACAGTGAGTGATCTTTATAAAACATGAACGTGACCATGTCATCCCCTCGCTTAACCCCTCTGATGGCTCCTCGGGATAAAGTCCTTAATGTGCCACCCACCTCCCTATCCAGCCTGACACCATGTTTCAGCACCTTCTCACCTCTCACTCGACATTCCAGCCATGCAGAAAGTTTCACGGTCCCTCTGACCTTCCAAGCTCCTTCCAGCCCCAGGCCCCAGTCACAGGATGTTCCACCTGCCTGGCACATCCTCCCTTCCCTTGGCAAACTTCTGGTTGTCTTTCTCATCAGCTTAGCTATCACTGCCTCTCCGTGGCCTTCCCTGGTCCCTAAGACTCAGTCAGTCCCCTCCTCACCCCGAGGGCTCCTGTGTTCCCACATCCCCATTCATGGCACTGCTTATATTTTGTTGTAATCATCTATTCTGTTGCCTGGCTCTCCCAGTAAAATGTACCCTCTGAAGGGGCAGGGGCAATGTCTTTCTCATAGCCCAGCCCCACACACCAGTGCTCTCAGTGGGCACTCAGTTTTGCTGATTGGTTTGGGAATCCAAATATCCAGTTATATGAAGGGAAATCAACCTTTGGGGGAAGCTTACGTGATCCATAGCTATTGTATAAAAGGAACCTTTCCCCTGAAATGTAATTTTGTTGTCCTCTGTGCTAGAAGTAGTTAGCCCTTCCATATTCCAATATGCATGGAAACCACCAGGTAGTCAAAGAAACATTTTAAAAATACAGATGCCTAGGCACTACCCACAAGGATGAGCAAGTCTGGGGCGAGGCCCAGGAATCTGTACCTGTAAGAAGTCCTAAGGGGGACTTTGACACACACACACACACACACACACACACACACACACACACATACTCAACTTGGGGTCCCACTGAAAGCCCCCCAAAAAATATATATACTTTGAATAATGATAAAGGCACACTGGGTTAAATCTGAAAAGAAAGAAACATCGATTGAGCTGTCGGCTGTTAAAGTATGTGTACATTTTCTGAGAACCCCTGTATAAGCCTAGCCTCATGGTTGGCACAAAGCAGGCTCTGGAAATGTTAGCTCTGCTCTTCTCTGCCAGTTGGGTGTAGACCTGGTACCTCCTAATCCCCTCCTTCTCAGGTCCCACATTCTCTACTTGTTGAGCGACACCCAGGCAGTGGCCGCTGGGTGGCAGATCCATCCTTCGTCCACTCTGGAACAGAAACGCAAACCAAGCCCCTCCGACTCTGGGGCAGGCGATCCTTCTTGCTTATTAACGATATTATAGAGGCAGCTGGTCGACCATGTTAGTATGACAGGTCTATTTTCATATGGAAAAGAAAATTATAGAGAGGCATAAACATTTGCTAACTAGAGAGATGTTATTATAGCTTGCAAATTGCATTCAGATGTTCAGTAATAGTGGAGTTAATGGATTTCTGAGGGTTTTTCAGCAAGTGAGCCTACCAAAAAATAAAAAACTTTCTCAATTTTTATTAAAAGGGTGTTGCCCAGCCTCCCAATCTGGCATGAGGGTTACTGGCTGTGAGTGGGGAATCCGGAGTCTGCAGGGGTCTGGGCACTGGGGGAGGACACCATTCACCAGCCCTCCCTTCAGTTTAGCGTAGGACTGTCAGGGAAGCCCCTCCTGCTCCCACACCCAGCATCTTCAGGAGAAACTAAAGAACAAAACAGAATTATGAACACTTACTGTGTGCCAGGCCCTGTGCGAAGCACAGTCCATCTCATGTTGTCCTCCTTTTTATAGATAAGGAAATGGATGTACAGGAATCCCAAAGGTCTTGCTTCAAATCTAACAGCTGGTAAGTTCAAGCGGTGGCCTTGGAGCTCATACCATCCAACCTGAGAACCCAGACTCTCAAACACTGAATTCTAGATAAGAAGCTTCCACAACCTTTCAAGGTAGCTATGGTGGTACCCATTTTACAGGTGTGTCTCCAGAGGCTCAAAAAGTCCAAGAGGTAGAACCCATATTTGAACCAGAGCTATATGACTCACCCAGCCAGTCAGTCCGCAGATACTGTTTGAAATCCTTCCCTAGGCCAGGCTCTGAGCCAGGCAGTTGGGGACACACCAGACACCACCCCAGTCCCAGGATTTTATACTCCCTGCTGCGCTGGGACTCCCTGTGGCGTGACAAGCCACTGGGAAAAAATGTCAAGAACATTGTTATTTATGATTATTGTGCTCTATCTTCTCACTCTGCTTATCTTGACCCACATCCCTTAGCCATCAGGATCCCCTACTTGACCCCATTGTATGACCCAAATTGTCTTTCCCACCCACCTTTAGGCCACTTTCCAGGATGTAACTCCGTACAATCTAGTGATGGTCAGCTACCCTCCCCCCATTGTGGAAGCCACTGGACTTCCGGACCAGAAGACTCCACAGTGGTCGGCAAACTCATTAGTCAACAGAGCCAAATATCAACAGTACAATGATTGAAATTTCTTTTGAGAGCCAATTTTTTTAAACTTAAACTATATAGGTAGGTACATTGTTATTAACTTAATTAGGGTACTCCTAAGGCTTAGGAAGAGCCACACTCAAGGGGCCAAAGAGCCGCATGTGGCTCGCGAGCCGCAGTTTGCCGACCATGGCTCTAGGACATCTCCTCACTCTTCGCACTTGCAGAATGGATTCTCCCTCAAATCTCCAAGATGAACTGTTGCTGCCAATATCTTTGATTTGGAACCTCTGGACTCCAGAATGGTGAGAGGATAAACTTCTGTTATTTTAAGCCACTTAGTGGATATTTGTTATAGCAGCTCAAGGAAACTAATACACCTGCCTTGTTCCAAAAGGCCCTGATATGGTTTATTTAATACAAAATAAAATCAGCTTAAGGAAAAGGCCATGTAAAGTTGTAGAAAAAAACTGGAAATAAGAGCCATCTACACAGACACAATGGAAACTGCTAGAAACAGAGGGCACAGCTGGGCTCTGAGCTCCCTGTAGCTGATGCAAAAAGAGAACCCAACATCATGCATGATCCACTATGTGTATAAGAAGCAGAGTCGCACAGAACAACCACGAGGACCTGAGTGGGGTAAAACATTTCTTAAAGGGAGAAAGTGTCTGCAGTGATTTCTTGAGCAACAGTCTTAATAAAAGTGCCTAGTAAATATTTGTGGGAAAATGAAGACTTTTCCCACAGAGACAACTGTTCCAGAAAGTAGACAAGCCCTCAGGTTTCAATGCATATATTAAGAGTGAAGAAAAACTGACTCGTGTATCCTGAAGTTATATTTTAAAAATACATAATATTAAAATATTAAACAGGCCTCCTAGAGACACACTCTCTGCCACTTCCTCATTCAGATCCTGGGCCTGGATCATGAGTGGTGATGCCACACTTCTTCCCGGAGGCAGCAGGAGAAAAACCAATGGTCTCCATCTGCCTTCAGCAGCTCAGTGGGGACTCTGGGCCTCAGGCTTAGCCGAGGGTCTGCCCTCCCACAGGCCACTTGCTCCCTCTTCTTAGAGGGACCATACATCTAAATGTGCTCATTTCTTTATACTGGAACCATCCATTTTCTCATCAGGTGCCAGCTCTGATCTAGATGCTAGGAATTCAGTGATGAGGAGAGCAGATTGGATGAGACGGTAAACAGAGAGTGCCCAGCGCAGTGGCTGGGAAACAGCAGATGCTCAAAGAATTTCATCACCTCTCTCCTCCTCCCTCTTCCCAAAGCAACTTTGAGAGATCCCAGGTGGATGTGGTTGTAAAAGGCATATCATCAGTTCAGCTCTGTCAGTGGGTGAATATTTGGGTCATATTTTTTGAAGGTCAACTCTTAACAGGTATTTAAGTGAATGAGAGAACAAATGAATATAAGAAATAGGCGCTCATTTCTAATAGAAATGTCTTGTTTACGAAAACACTTTTTATTGAAAAAGTAACACATGCACATAGTAAAAATTGAAAGAGTACAAAGTATATACAATGAAAATAAGTATTAATCGTGTCCCTGACCCTCTCTCTAGTTCTCCCTAGAAGTAATCATAAATAAGTGTATGTGCCTAGGTGTGTGTGTATGTGTGTGTGTGTGTGTTTGCACGTGTTTTCATAATTAGAAGTATTCTGAAAAATATATCATGGGTTTTACTCTTCATCCGGGCATATTGGGCTATTTTCTCCTTCCCAAATGCCACTGTGTGTGCCATTATGAGAATAGATGAATTATTTAGCCAATCCCCTACTGTTGGACACTTAGGTTGTTTCCAGTCTCTGCTGTTACAAACAATGAACATCTTCATTGTGCACATCTGTAGGAAACCATCTTAACACTAGAATACTTGTGTCCAAGAATAAATGTGCTTTTTTTTGTTTTAACAAATATTGTCAAATAGTTCTTCAAACTATTTGTATATTTCACCCTTCTTCCAACAGCATGTGGAAATGCCTATTACCCCACACCCTACCCAAACCACACATTTCTGGCATTTTTAATATCTATATTCTGCCTCCCCAATGATTTGACAGTTATTCACCTTGCCTTCACATAAATCCTTGTGAACAAAGAGAGACTCTCCAAGCTGTATTAATGAAATTAAACACCTTCGTTAAGGGCCAGGTTCAGGATAAACTGAAGTGTAATTCTGTTCCACCTCAGCTGTTACTTTTTTTAACCACGCTGGCCTACCCTCTCTAGATTGGAGCTTACTGAGGCTTGGATGTTATTTGCATAGCATATGGCACTGAACAAATAAGGCCAAACACTTGGCATCACCATGAATTAGGTTGTTCCAACACGGAGCTCTGTTTGCTCATCCAGATGTGAATCATATTTTATACTATTGGATTTTCTCCTAAGAGGCTTTGGAAGGAAAGACTCACATGTCCTGGCAAGGGTTGAAGATGGAAAGTTTCTGGAAAGATTATTTCTCAGTATAGAGCCAGTTCCAGGGGCCACATCAAGGATTCCCAAGGTTTATGAGACTTTGAGAAAGTCCGCTGGTCCATGCTCCTGATTCTCAAGTTAGGGAATTTCAATTCAATCCAATTCAATAGAAATGTGTGAAACCCTAATATTAGGTGACAGGCCCTGTGATATATCTTGGGAATCCTTACTAAACTAAAACAGACAGATGCCACCCCCAGAGTACAGTCTGTGTGTCCTTTGTTGGGTTCAAGGGGCTCCATTAACTTAAATTATATACACAACTGTGCATGTATGTGTGTGTGTTCATGTGTGATTCTATGTTCTTTCTGGGAAGAAGGCCCATAGAGTCTATCCTGTTGTCAAAGATTCTTGCCTTCAACAACAACAAAAAGCTTAAGAATTTATAAATCTAGAAATAATGGTGTCCCTACCTTCACCTGAGAACTTTTGGAGCTATTTCTAGGATTTTTATCACCTCCATACCCACAAGGTTTTTTAATTTTTTTCTGTTCTGACCTGCCTTCATGCCTACTGCTTGAAGAAACAAAGCCTTCCAATCCTTAGAGAAAGTAATTGGTTTTGCTTTAATTATTCTAACAATGCACTGATTGGTAGGTACAGGGGTGCTCAAGTCTGGTGGAAAAGGAACTAAGCCATTGAAAGATCAGAAAAGAGGACTGACTTCCAAAGTCTGATGCTGACTCTGACTTCCCTTCATTCCTTCAGAGGTGCTCACTTAGACACATCCTGTCACTCTCTCACTCTTTCATCATTCACCATGCAGGCAACACACACTCATCCACTTTCACATTTACTGTCACATACTCATGCAGTCATTTATTTATTCTTCAAACCCTTACCAAGGACATGCCATGTGTCCACCTCCATGGAACTGGAGAGACAAATGGCCCATCGCCCTCCCCTAAAGGAGCTCATAGTCTAGCGGGGAATCAGATGCTCGGACTAAGAACTACAATACATTATGTTACATACCAAGGAAAAATGCCGTAAGACGCATCCATGCAAATTGTTGAGAAGGCTCCAAGAAGAAATGGGGTCTGGAAGGATGACTAGGAGTTTTCTAAACATAGGAAAGGGTCAGGAGGTCTCAGAAGATGGAACAGCATCTGGAAAAGCCCAAAGGTAGGGAAATATTGCAACATGATGTAGAGGCCATCATTGTCTTTCCCTCATTGTAACCTGATGTGTTTTGACCTGGGAACATGGCTGCTTTGGAGGGAAAGCACTGAGCTAATCAGCCGACAGGACATACTACAGCTCTTAGTGGCACATTTGCTGCAGAGACAGGCACCGAGAGCCAGGTTGTTTGCTTCCTTCAACATTATGTTGATTGGTCTCCAGATGCTACTTTTACTTGATGAACTCACTCCAGAAACACATTTGGCCTTCAGCAGTGACAAAAGGCCTGCCTGAAAGTGGCTGATTTAGTGTGAGTGAAATAATCGCCTTCCATTCTTACAACTTAGTTTATGGGACTCCTGCTATGATTAAGTACCTGAACTTCTAGCCTTTTCCATGTCCCTTTTCTTTCTCCTTCCTAGGACTCCTGCTACACAGAAAGGCTCATAAACGGAAATTAAATATCAAAGAGGTGAATTGAAAGCTGTTTTATAAACATGTGGAACAAAAATATGTAAACTTTAATACTCTTGGCAATGACCCATATAACCTTATTTTCAAAGCTGTGGACACTTGAAGATCTTGCCTAGAGATACTTCAAGTGCCTCAGATACAGGAAATGCTGTTTAACTGGAAAGACAAGATGACATGTTGAGTAAAGTCATAGACTGTCGAGTCACAGAGAACATATTTCAAATCTTGGCTCTGCCACCTAGAACCTGTATGTACCAATCATGACCCATTGGGTACAAGTGACAGAAAACCCAGCTGAAGCTGACTTAGGGTGGGGAGGAAAAGGGTCGCCTCTCCATTCTGAGAATGAATCATGCTCTTTGTCATCTCCAAGAATTTCAGATGCTATTTTTTATCCTTTGGATGGTCTCCATTTTCCCAAACCTCCACCAGGACAATTCCATTTTCCCAGACCTCCACCAGGATAACTCTTACTTATTTCTTTAGATCATGGCTTAGATATCATCTCCTGTAAGAACCTGTAGTTGCTGTGATGGTAAGCCACCCAGATTCACCTCCAGCTACTGGGATGTCAGTGTCTGACAGCTCTCATCTAAGTCTCTCCCCAGGAAATGCCTTCAACCAAAGAGAACTGTCCCACCCAAAGTTATTCCACCTTCCTGACACATTCACATGTTCCACATGGCTGTACAGAAACTTTACCCCTATGTCTCAAGAAAGTACAACTCTTAGGGGCATCCCAACTCCACAGCTTGCTGTGAAGTCAGCTGAGGCCTTCCTGTGCCTGCAGTACAGTTCACTCCTCCTTTGCCTGATTTCACTTCCCTTCACTCCACAACAGGCACTGATCTCAGGGGAGTCCCCTGATAAATCTCCTGCTTAAGAATCTCCTATTCAGACAGAGTCTATTTCTTGAGGAACATGGCTAAAAACAGGTGTCTTCCTTGACACCTCATAAGGCTGGGTCTGATATCAGGTCGAGTTAACTCTCACTTGTATATCACTAAACTCTCACTTAAAATTACCTAACAATTAGGAATTGATTGTCATTGAAGGAGACTTTTAAAATAGTACAAGCTTCATGTCTCTAGGATGGAAGCCATTTTTCCCTCACATGCCCAACCAGTGCAGAGTCATCCTGTCACATGACTAAATGTTGGTCTGTTTGGGCCTGATAAAATCTGCTTGCCTCACCCAGATGACTCCCTGAGACCCCCCACCCCACCAAAAAGATCTGCAGACACCCAGCAGAGAACAGCTAGACTTGGTATACCCTGGGACATTTGCTGAGTGGCCTCAGATCCAACACCAGCATCGAGTTTGAACCTCTATGAATCTAATGAACAGCACTTGCCCCTACCTGGTGACTCACTGAGAACCTACCTCATGCAACTCAAGACCACCAGAAGCTCTTTCAGTGACTAAGTCTATCAGGCAGATGACAGGCAGCTGGCAAAGGCAGATCTCAGGGGTGACTGGGAATCAAACTTGTGACCCTTCACTGTAAGGGCTGACACTCTAACCACTAAGCCAAACCAGCTAGGGCAAATTCATACCTTTATGGCCAATTAATATTTGACAAAGGAGGCAAGAACATACAATGACATAAAGATAGTCTATTCAATAAATGGTGTTGGGAAAATTGGACAGATGTGGCAAGAAATGAAATTAGATCATCTTTCACCATACCAAGAATAATCTCAAAATGGATTAAAGACTTAAATATTAGACTTAAAACCATAAAAATCCTCTAAGAAAATATAGGCAGTAAAATCTGGGACATTTCTCGCAGCAATATTTTTTCTAATATGACTCCTTGGTCAAGGGAAACCAAAAGAAAAACAAACAAATAGGACTACATCAAAAAAAGATATTGCACAGCAAAGAAAACCATCAACAAAATGAAAAGACAGCCCCTGAATGGGAGAACATATTCACCAATGGTAAATATGATAAGAGGATAGTATCCAAAATTTATAAAGAACTTATAAAACTCAACACCAAAAAAAAAACAACAAAAAAAACAACCAAAAACCAAAAACAATCCAATTAATACATGTGCAAAGGATCTGAATAGATATTTCTCTAAAGAGGACATACAGGTGGCCAAGAGACATATGAAAAGATGCTCAGTGTCACTAATCATCAGAGAAACGCAAATTAAAATCACAATGAGATATCATCTCACATCTGTCAGAATGGCTGTCATCAATAAATCCACAAACAAGTGTTGCTGAGTATGCAGAGAAAAGGGCACCCTCATGTTGATGTGAATGCAGATTGGTGCAGCCACTGTGAAAAACAGGAGGGGAAAGGGGTTGGCCTCACACAGATGGAATTTTCATGAGGGAGGCTGGTCTACCCCATCATTTGCTCTTCTGTCTTTAGGTCAGAGTCTTCATTTGCCTATCCATAAAGGAAATCACAAATGGTAATTACTACAATTTGTGGAGACTGTAGGAAAACAAACAAAACTCTGTGATGGTCGTGTCCACCTTGCATATTCTAAGCCAGTGATTCTTAGACATATTTAGCTTAGAGATCTTACCCTCCAATGTAATCATCTGCTAAAGACCAAATTGGACACTCCTCAGTCTACTACTAATGGGATCGGTTCCATGAAGCTCTCTGTTAGGTCCATCTGTGCCTACTTCTGAGATCCTGAACAAGTGATAGATGCACACCTATGTAAATAAAGCCATATTCTATATGTTGACTCATCTGTTCTGTTCTGTGTTCATAGACATTTTATTCAAATATATTTATAGTTGTTCTTTTTATCATAAACTAGAGGCCCAGTGCACAAAATTCATGCACTCTGGGGGAGCCCAGCCAGCACCCTCTCACAGGGAGAGCGGGCCTAAGTCAGCAGTCAGACATCCTTAGCGCTGCCGCAGAGGTGGGAGAGGCTCCCGCCACTGCCACTGTGCTCACCAGCCATAAGCCCAGCTTCTGTGTTGAGCGTCTGCCCCCTGATGGTCAGTGCACTTCATAACGAGTGGTTGAGCAGCCTTAGCATATCATTAGCATATTACACTTTGAGTGGTTGAACTGACGACCAGACAACTGGACACTTAGCATATTAGGCTTTTATTATATAGGATAAGGCATGAGTCACCTTCATAAATAAATCAGGAAATCTACACATCATATGGCTCCACACAATGGTTCATACCATCAGCTGTACTGGGCAGGGCAGACCCACCTTTGCTCTGGTGGGTAGCTTTGTTCATTTCTAGCAATTTCTATGTTTCTAAGTTGAACTGTTTATAAAATAAATAAGGACAGATCAGAGAGGTCTTGAATGAGCACTAGTTAGTTATTCTCATATCTTTTCCTTCAAAGCAACAGCTCTGATCAACATAATTTGAAAACCACCCTTTTATTAGTGTCCAATGTCTCCAAAACTCCAGGCATTCACATGCACTCTAAAAATCTGTAAACAGCTTTACTGAGATAAAAATTTACATACCATAATTACCTTGTTTTAAGTACTATTCAAGGTATTTAGGAGATTTACAGAGTTGTGCAACCATTACCACGATCTACTTTTAGAATATTTCATCACCCCAAAAAGAAATCTCATGGTCATTTCAGTCTATTCCCTTTCACACCCCCAGCCCCAGGCAATCACTAATCTATTTACTTAGATTTGCATTTTCTGGACATTTCATATCAATGGATTCATATAATATGGAATTTTGTAGGTGGATTGTTTCCCTTAGTGTAATATTTTTAGGTTTCTCCATGTTGCAATCCCTTTATACCACTCACTGTAATAATATTTTGCCAAATTCAAGTGTCAAATACTATTCTTGATTTACTATTTTCTTTAAAACGATTCGCTTTACAAAAAAAAAGCCATTTTAAAAGAAAACTTGACCTTAGTACTATGAATGGAAAATCAATACTACTTACAGTAATGGAAAGGATATAAAATAAATAAAATGTTGCTGTGAGTTATAGCTAGAAAAAATCAATTAATCAATCAAACAAACATTATTTAATTCTAGTTGGTTACTAACCTCTGTGAGATTCTAAGCCTGAGATCTGGTTTCAACATGTTAAAAGAAGAGATTAATAGGCATCATTTGGTCCTGTTTCTCTACATAGATGAAAAATTGGGGGAGGGAGACTCTTGAGAGTGTCTTTATTTTGCCTGCGGGAGAAATATAAGTAACTCCTGGCCAGAGGGTGGACTGTGGTGGTTTCTAAGACATGCCCACAAAGTTTTTGTCACTTATCATCAAGGGGTGAAGTTGAATTATCTCCCCTTCTGTATAGGTTGCCCTCTTTGACTTGCTTCTAAAGAACAGAATGTAGCAAAGTGTTGCTGTGTGACTTTTAAAGCGAGGTCATAGAAGTGATATAGCTTCCACCCCCTTTTCTCTCTTGGAGGCTCACCCTTAGAACCAAGCCACCATGTTGGGGGGAAGATCAAGACACATTGAAGAGGCTACCTGTAGGTATACTGGCTGAATTCCCTACGGTCCCAGCCACAACCGTACCTACCACCAGATATGGGTGAATGAGCCTTTAGATTATTTCTGCCCCAGCCTGTGAATCACCATTGCTGGCACTAAGGGGAGCATAGACATGCTGTCCCCACTGGGCCCTGCCCAAATTATAGATTTGTGAGTAAAATAAACATTGTTTTAAGCCATAAAAAAGTGACAACCAGGCAATTGCCCGTCATCCATAAGGAATGCTAAAACATCCCTGGAGATGGAACATTATGGAGTGAAATGCAATATAGAACTCTTGCCATAGAAATAATGTTTGAGAAAAATACTAGGAAAAATCAGGTTGAGTGAATGACGTCTACTCTAGGAAGTGTAGATAACCATTATGGAGAGTAAATCTCAATTCCTGGAGAATTCCTTTATTTGTTTATATGTGTGTTTTGGCTAAATGGAGTGTTGGGGTTTCCACTCTAGTTGAGTTCCCCAGGCAGGAGAAATGATAGCGCCTCCTACTGGCAGTGCCTCACCCTTCCTTCATACACTACACATCTTTTCTCTAAATAAATACTAAACAATGTGGAAAAATATTGGTTTGAAAGGGCTTCTCTGTGCTCCAACATGTCTTGATGTGGCCCCCTTTTGCTTTTCCAAATTCTAAGAATATCTTGTCTTAAAATATTCTTTCATTGTCTATTCAATCTAATTCAAATGTGTACCTTAGGCAATAAAAAAAAGACCAGTATTAAAGATCCTTTAGCATCAAACTGAGCATTTCTCATTGAAGTGTTCAAAAGGATTGCAAGATAACCCAAAGGGAATAACTTTCTCATGCTGTCATTCAATTATCTAATGCTCATCTGCCCAGTTCTTAAAATAAATTTAGATGCATCAAAGGTATGCCTCCCACATTTTGAGGGCACTCCCAGATCACCCTTGTGCTTTGTCCATTTGCTTTGTCCAAATGGGTATGACTAGGCTTGGAATCCTATGCTTAGAAAATGTTTGTTCTTAACTCTAAATCTTAATTTGAAGAATAGTCGTTTCCCAATGATGCACAAGACCTTGGCTTAATATATAATCATGAAACAAAAAACATTTCCTTCTCATTCCACACCTGCCCCTAAACCCTCAAACCCTAAAGAGTACGACAATTCAACTAGTCTTTCATTCATTAAGGATGCTTTGCATCCTGAGCATTTCTTTACACTTCTTTTATGTTCTGAATTCTAAACATGTCCACCCCAATTGTTCCCCAATTAAAATCTTTCAATGGATCCTCAGGGTGCTCAGAATAAGTCCCAACTCTAGCCATCCTGAGTTATTTGGTGGTTCCTCAATGTGCCCTGGTATTTCACACCAAAAGAATTTTGCACATTCTGTTCCCTAGGTCAGAAGCACACTTCTTGCATTTCCCTGCATGGACCCCATTCCTCCTTGACATGTGCCTAAGCCTTGCCTCCTTCAAACTACCTGGGTTATCCAACCCTGCTGTGTGCATCCAAAGCATTCACGCCCACATCTCCCCAAGCACTTAACCTGGGAGGTCATACTATAAACATCCTGTGTTAAACAAACCTTACAGGACTTCCAGCTCCCTGAGGATAAGCGCCTTCTCTCCTCTCTATCTCCAGGACCTTGCCCAAATCTCATTTACACTTGCTGCATGAATGACCTTAAAAGGAACCTATTTTAAAAAATCAACTGTTTTTAAGCTGGAGACCATGGTAAATGCCATGTCTTTTGTAAACTTCTTAGATCACTTCACCACTTACATTTCAGTGGTGCTCATTAATTTGTCTCTACTTCCTTTTGAAACTGCCTCCCAACCTTGCAAACATCCTCAGCAAGGTGACTTGGCAAGCACGCTCACAATACACACAATGCACACACCTAAATTCAGCAGCTCAGACAAAGTCTTCTGTCACCTCCTATTTCTCTTTTCTCTTTAATTCAGGGTTATCGGTCGGATAAATAGCAAGTATTCTGTTCTAAGCTTTGTTCTCTCAAGCAGGAGCATTCTTCAGGAAGTTTGAAGGGTTCAGAGGAGAGAAGTTAAGAATGCCTCATGGTGGGGAGAGGCCACCTGGAAGAATGGGGGTTTGGATTTTAAGGCCAAACAGCCTAGCTGTCCACTGAATCCCTCTCCTCCATCCTGCTCAGGGACACTGTTCCTGCAATTGACCCATTTTTCCCCCCTTGGATCATAAAATTGCCCCTCTCTGTCCATCATTCCCATCAGAGCACAAACATGCTACAATACTTTCCATCGTGAGAAAAATCATCTTTATTGTAAAAAGAAGTGCTTCCACTTGCATTCCTCTCATTCTCTCCTGCTTTCTTCCCCACTAAGCTGTTCCTGCCAAAGTCACCAAGAATGTGACATGTGTTAAAACCAAGGTAAATCCTCAGTCCTAATCTAACCCAATTTAGAAGCAGTGTTTGGTGCAATTAATTCCTCCCTCCTTCCTGAATTACCTTCTTGGTTATCTTTGACTGGCTAACTATGCTTTCTCAATCTTCTTTGCTGGTTCTTATTCTCCTGTCCTTGGCTGCTCCAGAGCTATTGCCTAACTCATTCTCTTCTCTATAGGCACACTCACCAGTGGTTTCAACCATCCCATGACATTTAATACTGTGTCTATGATAACAAACTTCACATTATTATCTCCAGCCCTTTCCATTCTCTTTTCATATCAAATTGCCTCTTAATATCTCCTCTTGTGTATCTAATAAGCAACTTTAACTTAACAGGTACCAAACTAAACTCTGACTCCACCCTGCTAAAAAAAATCTGCTTTGGCCAATGTCTCCTCATCTTAGTAAATAACAACTTCTAGTTTTTCAGACAAAAAATGTCAGCATTATCTTTGACCCTTTCCTTTCTCTCACAACACACCAGCAGAATAGCAAGCAGATCTTTGCTCATTGTCTGCACAAAATAGGCCAGATCTTGGCCGCCACACATACCCTGCCAAGCCCAGGTGGGGCTGGCTGCATGCCCCTGTCACCATCCCTGCCCAGCTTCCGGAATAGGGTTAGCAATGAGTAATGGAATTGACAGAAATACCTTCCGGGGGAAAAGGGGTTGGCATTTCTGGGGCAGGGATCAAGGCTCTGGTGAGGAGAGCAGAAAGGACACCTTTTTCTTTTCTCTGGGCCAAAGCTGCCCATAGCTATTTGCCCAGTTGCAAGAGTCATTGCCTAATGACTGATCAGAGTGACCCGCAATGAGGGACATGGCTTAAGTGGGGCTGAGGAACAAGCACTGATCTGGAGCCATGAGCCTGAGTAGTGAGTCCTGACCCAGCCTCAGGTTTTGTGTGACACTAACTCACCTGGGCATCAATCAATCACTGGGGATCCCAGTTCCTCCCATTGGTGCCAGCCTGGCCCATTTCTTCACCTCTGAGGTGCTATTTCCTCATTTACAAAATGAGGTGGCACTTCACGAGGCTATTGGGAAGATTAGTGCAAATAGGGTTATCTACATAAAACTGCATAATGTTGGGGGCTACTGGCATTTGCGGGGTGCTTCCCTTCCAGAGTCTCCATCCCCCATCTATAAAATGGGGGAGCATTGCATCTACTATCCCAGGCATTGCTGTGAAGGTGTTTAAAGAGATTTATGGGGGGGGGGAAGGTGTCATTTTATTATCCTTCTATCACCTTGAGTGTTCTAGACTGTAAACAAGAATCTTTATTCACACATCTAGTATAATGCATATTACTCTCTGTTAATGTTGGTTGTGTGTATTCTGCCTCACCAACAACACTGTAAGCCCAATGACAGGCAGGGACCATGTCCGTGTTGGCTCATCATTGTCATCCCAACACTTGTCACTGAGTAAACAGGTGAGAAAAGAAGAACTCTCTAGTGCCTTGAAGAGGGATTTTTCCTTCCTCTTTACATGTTCAGTTTCACGGGAGTGTCCCAACTTCCTGCCTTCCAAGAGCCCCAGGTTAGGAAGAGAGAGACTACTGGTGGCGGGTGGCTGTGTCTGCACTTCCATGAATAAAAGCCCCAGTCTTCTCTTTGGAAAACTTCTCCCCCACTCTCAGACCACATGATTGGCAGTGGGCCTCACCCAGGCACTAGCTAATCAGTACAGTTAGGTGTCTTCCCAACAATAACAGTTGGTTTAGAGGTGGTCATGTGACCCATTTCAGGCCAATGAGACATAGTCTTGAGATTTTGACTTCATCTGTTAAGCAAGTAAAGCTGTTTCCATGTGGAGTGGGGCAAAGGGAAGAGAGATTCTAAAGGCCTCTTCATGCTATTGTTTCAGTCTTTAGAGCCTTGTCTCAAGTCCCCAAACTGTTCAGTTATAGAAACCAAAGCCGATGAATTCAAATTCCCTTTCTTTGCTTAAACTGCTTTGAGTAGGGTTCCCATCATTTGCAACTGAGAGAATTCTGACTAAAATCTAGCCAGGACCCTCAGTGGTAAGGGAACTGCAGGAGACAGGAACAACGTAATGTAAGAGTGAGTAGTTGTGTTTGAGGGCATTGGCAAACACAAGCAACAACCACTCTTGAAAGGGCAAATTATGCTGACCCTCTCTTGCTGCAATCCAGGTTTACTTGCTTTACACATAGGATGTAAGCTCCCTAACTCTTGAATTGATATGCACGTGTTATCAAAGAAGGAAAAAAGAGAGAGATGAAGAAATGACAGCCATCAGGGGAGCAATATCATTTTAAATGTAAAATAATTGTGTTGACTATACAGTCTGCTGAAGGAGTACACAAATTATTCACAAACTGTATGCATATTTGAATTGCAAATCCCTTGTGACCTTCCTACTCCATCTTCCACACACCTGGGTTGAGGCCCTAGGGAAATCCTGGTGGGAACTTTCAATCAACAAGCATTTATTTAATAAGCTCTATTCTGCCACTCTGCTAGGTGTTTAGCCTAATAGACTTGGTCTCTGCCCTCTAGGAATTAGCATGTGAACCAGGGAGAGGGGAAGAACCACAGGAGACAATTAGTACCTAATAGAAGACAAGATACAATTAAGTGCTAAATGCTGGGCTGTGGACAGGGAACAATTGAGTAAAATTGCATGGAGGCCAATTTCAGCTCAATGCAAGGGAGAACTGCCTGGTGGGTGGACCTGTCTTTCAAGGATAGTGCAAAACCAGTTTTTGACATACCAGAGCTTGATAGAGATTTGAAATGATCTCTCTCTATATATAAAAGCCTAAGCGACTGTTACAACTGGTTGACTGAACAACCGGTCGACTGGTGGCTATGACATGCACTGACTACCAGGGAGCAGATGCTCAATGCAGGAGCTGCCGCCTGGTGGTCAGTGTGCTCCCACAGCCAACCTCCCCCAGCCTGGGCCAGCCAACCTCCTGTGGTCCCTCCCCCGTGCTGGCCGGCGCTATAGGCACCGATTGGGACTGGGCGAAACGGCCCTGTTGGCCCCGATCTCGGCCAGGCCGAGGGATCCCACCCATGCACGAATTCGTGCACCAGGCCTCTAGTATGGATAATAATAGCAACCATGGAGTTGGGAGCCAGACCAACTGGATTTGAATCCTGATCCTGTCAACTAGCCATATGACTTTGGGCAAGTACTTTTGTTTCTTCATCCTTAAAATGGGCCTTAATAATGCCCACCTTACAGCATTATAAGTGTTAGAGATATTGCAGGTAAAGTGTGTAAAAGACTTGGACTCACCATGGAGGCAGTAGGATGTCAATGAATACGAGTCAGGTGGACCCTTAGCTCTTCCATTTGTCAGCTGTGTGGCCTTGGGTGAGTCATTTAACCTCTCTGACTATCAATAAATAATAATGATGATGCATACTATACTATTGTTGTTGATAATATGCTATCACCAATCTTATTAAGACTCTGTGAAATTGCTGAGAAGGTTCTTAGAATAGCATCTGGGAGAGGTCCTTCCAGAAAAAAATGATGTATACACAAACATATTCATAACTATACCTATGTGTGCATACAGTTCTCAAATAATCAAGCCTCATTTCTGTCTTTTTCCTGAAACTTCCCCAGTAGCATGTGGGTGATCCCAATGCTCTCTGGTGAGTGAGCTCTTTGAAAAAGAAAACCAGTCAAAAAGGACACTTACAATTGCGCCCTAGATTTATCTCTACAATGGAGGCCCAAGCAGATGTTTTCACCTTCCTTTTTAAAATAAGGTTGTTGTTTTTTCTTAGGAAAAGTAACACACACTAATTGAGGAGTTTTGAAGAATGTCATAGACACATAAAAATGTAAATTTAGATCATCCAAAATTTCTCCATCCACCCCGGGGTAAACACCACTCCCCAGACTTATGGAGACAAACACCACAGGAACCTTTGTGAGCTAAACAGCTTCCAAGGTACAATCACAAAAGTATGCTCTGATAACACATGAACTAGAGGGGAAGTATCAAATCAGACCCTAAGTTACTTGTTTGAGAAATGTCTGAGAAGCCACAGTGAGACACTGCTATTCTCCCACCAGGATGGCTAAAATGCAAATGACTGACAACATCAAGTGTTGTCAAGGACATGGAGGAACTGCAGCTGGAACTTCAACTGGTGCAATTGCTGTGGAAAACTGGAAATATCTGTTAACACTAAATGCATGTCCATCCTGTGATTGAGTGATACCTCTCCTTAATACTTAGCTGTTAAGGGCTGAGTCATATCCCCTAAAATTCATATGTTGAAGTCCTAACTCCCAGAACCTAACTCCCAGAGCCTCAGAATGTGATTATATTTGGAGATAGGGCTTTTAAAGAGGTAATTAGGGTGAGATTATTGGCATGGGCCCTAATCTAATCTGACTTGTGTCCTTATAAGAGGAAATCAGGAAACAGATACAGACTGAGAGAAGACCATGTGAAGACACAGGGAGGAGATGGCCAACTGCAAGCCAAGGAGATAGACCTCAGAGGAAACCAACCCTGCCGACACCTTGATCTCAGACTTCCAGCCTCCAGAATTGTGACACAGTTAATTTCTGTTGTTTAGCCCATCCAGTCGTGGTACTTTGTCATGACAACCCTAGCAGACTAATAAAATGGCCAAGGAGAAGGAGTACCCATGTTCCCCGAAAAGACTTACACCATACTGTTCACATCAGCTTTATTTATAACAGCTCCAAATTTAAAACAACCGAAATGTTCGCTGCTAGGAGAAAGAACGGAGGAGGAAAATAAATTGTGATATATTCACATAATAAAACACCACATAGCCATAAAAAATAACCCACTACCAATACATGCACCAACATGGATCAATGTCATGAGCACTGTTGAGTGAAAGAAGCCAGGCACAAAAAGCCAGATACTCTTTGGTCCCACTGATATGAATTTACAGGCAAAACGAATCCATGGTGATAGAGGTCAGAATGGTAGTTACATCGGGGCTCCTAGGGCAGGAGCCTGAGGAGCCTACCGGAAGCTGGACATGGTCTATATCTTGATCTGGATTTTGGCTACACATTGTCGGTGTAAGCAAAAACTGACCAAGTGTAATGGCTTTAGAGTTTCTGTTTGGAGTGATGAAAATGTTAGGAAATAGTGGTGATGGTTGCACAACATCTTGATTGTAATTAATGCAGCTGACTTTTGCACTTAAAATGGTTAAAATGGCAAATTTTGGGTCTTACATATTTCACAATACAAATTTTTGAAGGCAAACAAGCTTTTAAGATGTATGCCCTTTACTGTATGTTATGTTTCTATGTGTAAATAGCAAGAAAACTGTCAGGGACCAGTTCACAGTGCCTGGGTGGTACAGCTGTGAGAACACATTTCTTCTTCTCTGTTTGCCTTCGGGAAAGCTCATCCTCGATGTGATGCTATGACCTTGAACAGCAGGCAGGGAGGTTTGGTTAACTTCCTTCTAGATTCTCTTTCTCTGATGATTCTTTATTTCATTTCTCTATCTCTTCTTAAGTTCAATGAATCATCTTCCCCGGTGATCTGGGGGAAGGCTTGGCAGCCTCATGTGAATGAGTACATCACTGGACTCGAGGAAAACCTGAAGATCTGATGTGAAGACGAAACCCTTTCTTCCAACACACAGCTCCTCCCCACGTAAGCATTTTTTGGTTGGTTGGCTGGAGAAGATGTTTATTAACAGGGCACAATTAGCGTGGCAGGTGCCTCTGTTACATGCAAATAATAACAGCGGAGAAAAGACATATAATTACCAGGGCTTTTTTGGTGCTCAAGTGTTGCTACTGCTGATATTAAGTAAAGAACATGACACTCGGTGCACGTGGAGTGTGGCGCTGATTCACATTCAGCTGGTGGAGATAAGGGCTTCGAGGGGGATATGGAGAGTGGACTTGAATTTTGTAAAAAAAATAGGAAACAAGATTAACCCCTTAATGAAATGAGTGAGCGGTTGGACCGTGTTTCCCTTTGTGTCTTCCCTTTTGAGATATTCCCAGGACCACCCCCTGGGGGTCTCACACTCTCTCGCTTGTATAGTAATACTTTACGTTCTTTTCTACAAACTCTCACTGTCACACTCTGCTGCTGCTTCTTGACTCTTCCTACTCATCAGATGAACTAGAGAAGAGACCAACAAAGCCCAAATCTCTCACGCATCCTCTGTAAAAAGAGAGAGGAGGTTATATCTCAGCTCCATAATGTATCTAGGTGCTCTCAGCCCAGGTACACTTCTCCGTGGGATCCTGGGCAGACAGGGATCTGGGCACTTGCTGGCCTTTCTGTCTGTGAAATTCTGTCTCACCAAGAGATGCTGCTGGCATTTCCTCAGCCCTTTGTCCAAAATAAGCCCTTCTCGGTGGAAGCCATGGCTTACTAGCCAACCTCCGTGCTATCTTTGGTACCTCCTCCAAATGGGGTACAAGTCTATGTATCTATGTGGACATGAGGAACACGAGGGCTGACATTCTTGAGTTTCAGAGAATCAGGGGTTCCAAGACAGTTGAACATGCTTATCTCTATTCCCATTTTCTGCTTGTGTCCATTTGGGTCCTCTGAGAAGCAGAAGTCAAGTTGGAACTAGATTTATTGGGAGAAATGCCAGTGAAGGATAAAGAGAAAAGGAGCAGGAGTAGATGGAGAGGACCTTCACGCCATGATGCGGATCTGACACCAGTAAAAGGAAGAGGGGAGGAAGGAGGGGTAGGTAGGGAGACTCTTGGCCTGCAACGTGGCTCAGAGAAGGGCTTGGCCAGGCCAGTGTAGTGCTTCCAAGCATGTGTGGTCCATTGGAAGAACCATGCATTGGGCAGGATGGGCTGGCACTCATGCCCTTGTCTCACTTAGTCACTGACTAAGCAGGAGGCCAGGAGAACATGGCCGCAGCATGAACACGGGTGGATCCAAAGGTCCTGCAGCTGGAGGCTGTCCAACAGCCATGCTCCTCGCAGCAGGATCTCCTGGGAGGCGGTGTGAACAGGGTTCCTCCGTGGCTGTGATTCCAGTCCCTCTCCTACACCTCCACTTGCCCCCTCTTTTATGACATTAAACTGCCCCCAAACTCTCCCTCCTGAGCCTCAGGAATTTCTACATGGGATGCTTCAGATGCCATCTGATTGGAAAGAGGTGGGAAGTTGTTGTGAAGCTGCATTTGAATAGCAGTCATGGCTACTGATGTATTTGGCTTGTGTGGTCACACCGCATGGATTGGGGTGAATACTATGGCCATTCCTATTGTTCCTTTTTGTGGGTTGAATTGTGTTTCTCAAAAAGACACGTTTAAGTCTTAATCCCTACCACCTGCAAGCATGTCCTTATTTGGAAATAGGGTCTTTGCAGATATAATCGAGTTAAGCTGAAGTCATACCAGAGTAAGATGTGTCCTAATCCAATGGCTGGTGCCCTTATAAGAAGAATACGTTTGGACACAGAGACACACAAGGAGAATGCCATGTGATGATGGAAGCAGAAATTGAAGTGATACATCTACAAGTCAGAAAACACCCAGGGTTGCTGAGAGCCACCAGAAGTTAGGAGAGAGGCATGGACTAAATTTTCCCTCCCAGCTTCCAGAACTAACCAACTCACCTGACCTCTTGATTTTAGACCTCTGGCCTTCTGAACTGTGAGAGATTAAATTTCTGTTGTGTTAAGCCAACCAATTTGTTGTAATTTGTTTCAGCCGCCTTAGGAAACTGACACACCCTGGTGCACCCCAGGCTTGATCTGAGCCCCTGCATTTGTTGCTTAGTAATATGCAAGGCTATCAACTCAGACATGTATGTGGGAGTCTCCTAGGCTTGCAAACTGAGGCTCCAGGTCACAGTGGCCCCCCTGTCTTTGTCGGGACAGCCATAAGCCGGGACATCGTCAAGCCCGTTTGACTGGTTCTGCTTGAGGTCTACCTAGATGGTGACATACTAGAGGGACCTTCTGGCCTCAGCAACCCAAAAGTTCATGCCGAAGCAAGCTTTGGGTTGAGTCTAGGCTTTGGGGTCAGATGATCTGAATGTAAATTTTATCTGTAGCTGCTGTGAGACTTTGGGCAGCAACACAACCTCTCTGAGCTCTAGCCTTTCTTACCTCTAAAATGAGGATAATAGTGTTTCCTTAAAGAGCTCTAGGAAGGGTGCAGTGAAGGACCTGCTTCATTGTATATAGCCAATCCATGAGTACTTTACCATTATTGTGATTATTATGTAAAACATGGTGATGATGGTGGTGGTGGTGGTGATGGTGGTGATGATGGTGGTGGTGGTGGTGATGGTGGTATTCCAGAGACATCCAGTCATCTTTGAATACTCCTTGCTCTGCTCTTTTATAATACTTTCTTTGCCTGAAAAGCCCATGCTTGACTCCAATCGGAAATTAAGAACAGGCTTAGAGTATCAGAAAAGCAGGGACCCAGAGAGACAGAGTGGAAGAGAATGAATAAGAAAATGTTAAAGGAGAGATTAAGAGCAAGCAAACAAGAGAACTCATGTAGTTCAGCATAACATAAAGGTGTGTAATTTTGAAAATAAAATTATATGTTACAGCCTATCATTATTTATTTTAATTGCATATGGTGGCAGTATGACATCTCCAGGGCATTGGGCTTCTGAATGTCCTACCTGTACCTTATTGACTGTCCCTTTCCCTCTACCTCCGAGTGCCCCAATGCACCTCCCCCAGAAGAGAGGCTAGCATGTGGAAAGGTCCTGTGGGGGAGGGAGGATGCAAATCAACTTGCAAAGGGCAGGCCAGAGTGGAGAATGAGAAGGAAGATGTTTCAAGATAGTCCTTTGAGCCCTGGGAAGGATTTTGTCTTTATCCTGAGACCAGCAGAAGCCACTTCAGGTTCTGAGCAGTCACATGATGTGAGGGGACATTTTTAACAATCCCCCAGGCCTCTGGCAGCTGTATGGAAAAAGGATTGAAAGGAGCAAGTGTGGACTTGAGCGACCAGGTACCACATCCCAGATGAGAGGGACTCACTACGGACACTTTTGTGACTTAAAAACAGAAAGCCCCGTCCTTCCTCTCACATATGCCTCACAAACAGGTTTCAGGGCGCACAGCCTCTGCTCAGAACATAGCCTGCAGCTGTCTCTTTGCAGAGGAGCCAGCCCAGGACAAGCAGAGGACAATAAATGTCAGAATCAGGCAATTTACAAAGACGTTAAATCCCCAGCCCCAGAACAAGCTGCAGGTCCATATGAGAGCGGACAGGAGCATAATTTTCTATAACCTGAAGCAGACATGGAGTGTGAGGGAAATTCCCAATGCAGGTGCGTGGCAACCGACAGCTGTAGCGTGGAAGGAGGGGAAGGGAAGCAGGTGTGATTGAGGGACAGTCCTGGGCTCAGTAGATGTGTCACATTCAATCCTGTCAACTATTCAGCAAGGACACTATTATTCTCCCATTTCATAGGTGAGTAAACTGAGGCATAAAGACCTGAATGAGTTGACCAAGTGGAACAATTATGGCTGTCACTGCCTTTTCATCGATTTCTGGGCCTTTGGTTTCTGATTTTAACCACAGTGCTAGATAAGCACTTTCACCAGGGCTGCAGGGACCTCAAGGGAAGGTCTCCATCCCATGATCAAAGCCCAGGCCAAACAGATTCCATCGTATGCTGGTGCCCCATCTATGTGCATGCGTCACCGAGTTTAATCCACACCATGACGCTCTGCTGGAGGCACTGTTGATATTATCGTCCAATTTAACAAATGAAGAAATGGCTCAGAAAGACAATGGTTACAGGAGAACAAAGCAGCTCAGTATGGATCTGAGCAAGTGCTGTCTTATTCTGCTCAGGAGGAGATGGCATCGCTCAGGTAGCATGATTGGAGACATCAAGCTGCTCTGTTATGATTTGCAGGTCGATATTAAAGAGTGGCAGGACAATCAAGGAATGTACGGTTCTTATGTCTTCTCTTTCTCTGTCTCTCCACATCCAATTTATCAAAAAACCCCGTTGATTCTTTTTTTTACAGTATAAAGAGAATCTGACCGCTTCCTGCCACCTTCAGAGCTGCCTCTCTGGCCCATGACCCCTTTGGCTGTCACCTAGCTTATCACAGCAGCCTCCTAACCGGTCCATCTGCTCCAACACACACAGCAGCCAGAATGGTCCTGTCAAAATGAAATCAGGTTATATCACTCACCTGCTCAAACACCAGTTTACTCAGGATAAATCCCAAGTCCTTCCCAAATGGCCCACAAGGCCCTATGTGATCTGACCACTTCCCATTTCCTCTTCAAGCTCATCTTCTCCTCCCAATCCTCCCTTAATTCTCTGCTCCAGCCACCTCTGACTCCTATGTATGCTCATGCCTCAGGGCCTTTGCACATGCTTTCTCTGGCAAGCTCTTCCTCCAGAATTCTTCAAGCCTCACTTTAGCGTCTCTTTTAGGATTCACCTCAACTGCCAGCTCATCAGAAAGTTCTTCCCTGACCATCTCATACGACTTACCTACCTGCCTCCCTGTCTTCCATACTCTGCCTTACTTTTCTCCATAATCCCAAAATGGCACATATTTACCTCTGTGTTGTTTTCATTGTCTATCATCCCATACTTCAAAGTAAGCTCCATGAAGGAAAGGAAGGAGGGGACTTGGTTCACTGCTCTACCCACTCTGCCTAGGACAATGCCTAGCACAGAGCAAGCATGAGGTTTCTCCTTATTAAAAGTCCCCTAGTACAAGGGTAAGAGGAATAAAAATGTGTTGAGAGTGTACCTACTATGCACCAGCATAACAGTTACAGGTCAGCTCTGACTCAGGCCTGGATTCAGCTCCTTGGTCTGTCACTGGCTGGCTGGGCGACCTGGGCAAGTCACCTGTCCACGCTTAGCCTCCGCATTCTCCCCTATTCAGAGTGTCCCAGGTATGAAATGTAAGATGCTCTCCCAGTGCCTGGCCCCTAATACGGGTAAGTGGCAATAGATACTAGTGATTCAGATTGTTATACCACGTGACATCCCTGACATGACAAAAGTGCCTATTTCCCGAAGTACTGTGAAGACTGCTTTCAAACCTCTTTTCACAGATGAGGTAATGAGTGCGCCGAGAGGAATTCCATTAGACAGGAAAATACAGGCACTGGCCTAAATGAGTATGCCTCCCTAATGTCATTTTTGACCTTTCCCATTTAATTAAAATGATGCAATATGTGCAGGCTGCATCGGAGGCAAATGGACAGCCATCACCACCACCGTTTTATCTCTGAGTCCAGCCTTTGATGGCTCAGAGTAATTCCAGGAGCTGTTGCCCCCGATAAGAAAATGATCAAAGCTTACACTGGACATAAATAGCGTTTGAGCTGGAACGGCCATGAAAAGAGGGCAGCTGGGAGCACGTTTGTTTGAGGGACAGCTATCTCGTTGAGGGAGGTCCAGGGATGTAATACAGAGGCTTTCTTCTCACATCGGCCCCCTGGGGTTAGCGCTTACATTTAGGCTGGGAACCCTGAGCTTGCATTTGTCACTTTCATAGAGGACATCTTTCTCCTATTCTGATTCCACTTAACCTGTCCATTCAAATCACCATCATCTGAGCAAAAAAAAAAAAAGCAAGTTACAGAACATTTCGTATCGTATAATCTCACTCGCGTAAATTATAGAGTTCTATGTTTCTTTAAGTACTAGAAAGGCATCTAGAAGTATGCTCTTTACAAAACTGAAAGCGGTTAACAAGTTACTTAGAGCCAGTGGGGATTTGGGTGAATTTTCATCTTTTTCTTCTTTCCTATATTATTTGAAGTTTTAAAAATTTTATTAAATTAGCTGTGTAATGAAAAATAAAACTATTTTCACTTCCAAAGAGAAAAAGTCGCCATCATCATTATTGTCATCTCATCACCATCATCATCACCACCATCATGATCACTATCATCACCACCATCATCATTACCATCAAATCACCATCTCCATTGCCACCATCACCATCATCATCATCATCATCATCATCATCATTATCATCACAAATAAAATGAGATAGTTGCCCGGCTAGAATGCTTGAGCTCTGCCATATTTGTGGCAGGGTTGGTGTCTGAAATCTAGTGGTGGCCACTCCAAGCAAGCCAGCTGGGAAGTCAATGAGTTCACCATTTCATTTTCAAATAAGCAAAAGTGAGAAGTGAGTTTCCCATTTGCATTGGCATCTGTAGACCTATATTGATATGTCAGGTGGGGCAGGTATCTATGCTTACCTTTCCCTTTTCTACCTGTGTTTGTGGAAGTAGGCAGCTCTCCGTGGGCCCAAGGACTTAGAACCTGTTTGTTTAGCAGAAGTATTCTAAGTCCCTTAGCGTGGAGTGAAAGGCTATAAAAGAAACAACAGATTTCTGGTCACTTTAAGCCATCCTGGTCTGAAGCTTCCTGGCAGTGTTTGGAGAAAAGGTAGCATGTTTAAAATTCTCACAACATTCCTTTACTAAATCAGTATCTGTTAAGCATCATCTGTGGGCAGACACTGGACGAAAGCCTGGATGCCAGGTGACCAGAGAGAAAGTCTGCCATTGGAGAACTAATCTGAGAAGGGCAGTGCTGGATAAAATATGAGCCAGATGCTGAAATAGTCACATCAAGGGCCAGCAAACCACAAGCTAAGAATGACTTTCTACATTTGTAAAGGGTTCTAAGCAAAAATAATAATATGGAACAGGGATCGCAGGTGGCCCACAAAGCCTGCAATATTTGCTGTCTGGCCCTTTGCAGAAAGTTTAAGGACATATGTAGGCAGAGTGGCCAGGGAGATCTCTCTGAGGATGCAACGTTTAAGCTGAAACATGAAGGGACAGGAGCCAGTCATAGGAATAGCCCAGGTGGCCCAGGAATAAGATCATCAAGTGCAAAGGACCTGAGGCAGAGAGAAGGCAGGAGCATGCAGCCTATTGTTGCTTCTGCCCCACTGGGGTTGGCCTCTTTGAGTTGAGCCAATTGGGGACTATTGAGGTTTGATGATCTTTCTTCCTGAAAACAGAAAAGAAAGTTACCTCATCTCCCCTCCCAAGTTGCCTGGAACATATATGTCAGGTGGGCTAAATAAGAACTCATAATAACTGAGGGGTTGGAAATGGATCCAGAGAATCCGAATTTTGTTAAGTTCCCAGGTAATTATGACAACCAATCAGGTGTGGGAACCACTCAAAAAGACATAGAAAGTATCCCACAAGATATTTGGCACATAATAAAGACTCAACTAATGCTAGCTGCTTTATGATTGTTTTCTCTTTTTTGTTTTAATCCTCACCCGTGGACATGGTTAGAGAGAGGAAGGGAGAGGGAGAGAGAGAAACATTGATGTGAGAGAGAAACATAGATCAGTTGCGGGTTCCTGCCACAACCCAGGTATGTGCCCTGACCAGAAATCAAATCAGCAACCTTTAGGTGCACAGAACAACACTCTAGCCAGCAGTTGCTTTATGATTTAATGAAACAGCCTTGGAATAATATAGGACCCTAGCAGAGTGGTTAAGACTATGGACTCTTGAGCCAGAATATCTAAATACAAATCCTAACATTGATAGCTGTGTGGTCTTGGGAATATTTCTTAACCTCTCTGAATCTTAGTAGCATAATATTTAATATGGGTTTAATAGTAGTATTAAACTCTACCTTATAGAGTTGTATAGTTTTAATTTAGTTAACATATGTAAAATGCATAGAACAGTGACCAGAAACTGACACAAAATAAATGCTGTGTTAGCTTAGATAATCTTTTTCATGAAATTAGACTCAAGGTTTAGTGAATTATGATAACACAAGTGGTCCATTGCACAGATTCATGCACATTGAAAGGAGATTAATTAGAAGAAATATTTTAATATCACTATTCACCCTTTCTCTATAATAGAAGTGTCAGATGAAAGAAAATTGGTAAAATGTATATGAAAATCCTATATAACAGTGGTTGGCAAACTGTGGTTCGCGAGTCACATGTGGCTCTTTGGCCCCTTGAGTGTGGCTCTTCCACAAAATACCACATGAGGGCGCGCACGTACAGTGCGATTGAAACTTCCTGGCCCATGCGCAGAAGTCGGTATTTTGTAGAAGCTGCCCCCTCGTGGTCAGTGTGCTCCCACAGGGGGAGTGCCACCCAGCCAGAAGCCAGGCTCATGGCTGATGAGCACAGTGGTGGTGGCAAGAGCCACTCCTGCCTCCATGGCAGTTGGACATCCCGTGAGGACTCCCGGACTGTGAGAGGGCTCAGGCTGGGCTGAGGGTTCCCCCCCACACAAGTGCACGAATTTTGTACACTGGACCTCTAGTGTACAAAACTGATTAATAAATAAATAATAACAACATGCTATAACAATAATAAAGACATGATATAAAAACAATATTGATATAAACAATGACTGATAAATTGATTAAACTTATTCTAATTTCTCCCTGTATACCAGGGAGTGCTTGACTAATTTCCCTTGTGATGAAGTATTTATAACTTTAACATCACACGCTCTTTGAACTCAAGAGAAAGCAACATATAACTGACCATGTCCAGAAACTGGTTCAGGTAGGAATATTCCTACTCTGTCTAGAGTTTGTCCTTGTGATTTATTAATAGTCATCATAATTTCTGGCATCCTGGGAAACTGTCTTCGGATTAATTTAAATGGAAGGCCAGTGTCAGACGGGTACAAATCAATTCTTGGAACCAGAACAACTTCTCCTTCCGCAGATCCTATTAATACTTAAGCTTCGATTATGTTAGGTCGCAATCTTTTGATAATAAATCTAGTACCATTACAAAGACCCCATTTACTATTAAGATTTCTCAGTAGCATGATGATTGCACCTACTTTCAATTTTAATTTATGACACAGCATTCCTGAAGGAGTAATACTATAAAGATGGAAAAATTTTTCTTTTCGGCATCATCCATTGAATCAATGGAATCATCACTCAAATAGGTGTGAAAATCTCCATTGAGTATATCCAAAATTTTTTCATTTAATTTATGAATGTGCTCATTTTTTGGACAAAGAACCAAATTCACGATCAACAATGACAGATCGAAACACACACTTGTGATTGGAGCCAGCGAGAGCTTTATATGTATTGCACATGCACAAGTCAACATTTATTTTTAAATTGCCAGTGCATGTCATATGTACTGGCCAGTCGGTCGGTCGGTCAGGTGGTTGGTCGGTTGGACAGACGTATGGTCGGTCACTTAGGCTTTTATATACATAGATCAGACTCCCTTTCAAATGCCCCCTAATTTGAGGAGCTATGCATAACTTCCAAGAATTTGTGACAAGCCAGAGAAATGTAATTTTCCCCCATTTTCTCAGAGAGAGTCACATAAGAAAGTCCTATGGAATCCTTGGAAGATTACACAAGCTGTTAAGATTCTGGAGCTAGATTAAAAGAAAAAAATCACTGAAGATACAGACTGTTATAAGGTTGGGACAGAAATGAGGTTTGTTTTTCATTACAGCTGCACCAGGAATGAATCAGCTTGACAAGGAGCTGTGATGTTGTTCTTTTCCCAAAGACAGCAATTTAGTGCAGTCTTAAGATAAGCGCGCTGATAAGACCAAATGTGTCTGTGCACATGGACACACACACACACACACACACACTCACACACACTCGCACACACTTGTTCCTCCTCAGCTTCAGCCCAATGAATCAACCCAGATGGATTTCCAGAAGAATCCGGACCTCTGTGTTGGCATGAGTCCACATAAAAAAAACTACTGGAAAATACTAGCACTAGACTCAGGCTTCTGGGTAGCAAGCAGATCTGCAAGACAGGAAGTAAGAGGACACAAGAAATGCCACCCACAGGTAGCCACACCTGGGATACCTTCCCCAGTCTTCAGCCGATGTGAAGAAAGCTAGTTGAGCCCTAACCAGTTTGGCTCAGTGGATAGAGTGCCAGCCCACGGACTGAAGGGTCTCGGGTTCAATTCTGGTCAAGGGCATGCACCTCAGTTGCAGGTTCCCCAGCCCTTGTTGGGGTACGTGCAGGAGGTAACCAATCAGCGTGTCTCTCTCACATCAATGTTTCTCTCTCCCTCTCCCTTCTACTCTCTCTAAAAATCAATGGAAAAACATCCTTGGATGAGGATTAACCAAAATAAAAAAAAGAAAGAAAGCTAGTTGAAATCTGAGAGACCTGTGTGTAAATCTTGGCTCTGCCCTTCCAGCTTTGTGACCTTGGGCAGAGTCACTGAGCCCAAGATTCCTAATATGCAAAAGGGTCTTACCTCAGAGTATTAAAAATGAGCCCCTCTAACCGACATAACTTTTTAGCAGTGTCCCACCCCTGTAACTGAATATTCTACATTTATTAATGATAGTTTATCCATCATGAATTGTTCTATTCCATCTTTGCCTTACTCCTCACAGTAGCTTCATGAAGCTGAACTCCATAAATAACTTTGGCTTCTTTTCTGCTGGAAGCCAGTTCCAGCATGTCAGCAGAGCTGAATCATCTGGAAATGGCTGAGGGCAATTCCCCAAACCTGAAAAGGATGCATTAAATGATTGTTTGCTGCCAGATAGCTAAGGACATCTCAATCTACATGTTATTGCCTCCTACTGGCCAAACACTTGAACAGCGGTAGGCAATTTCACCAATCTGACAATGGATTCTGTATACCCTTTGATGTGTATATCTACCTTGCCTTAGGACAATTTGTGTTAATAAATAGCAAGGGTTCCTGAGACAAGGAGAACTTAGTTCCTTTAGCTAAGTCTTCTCTGACTTCCCATAATGCCTTCTAAAATTATGTTTCGTCTCTGGACTCTTGATTAATTTACACACAGCGCTTCTCCAGATTCCTGAACCCTTCTAGATGCTGGATTAAGACCATCGGCATTACTTTCCCATGATGCTTCTGCCTGTCCATCCCAGCTCAGTCCTTATACCACCTTGTTGGCTGGTTTTCCAAGATAATGTCAGGAACCTCCCCGGTGGCTGCCAGTTTCCTCCAGATAATGCAACAAATGTTTCAAACTGGCCTTCTGGCCAAAACTCAACACCCCTCTCATGTCTGAAATGCTCCATTAGAAAACCTTCCCTGTCTGGGCTGAGCGTCATTCTCTCTTACAACGCGTATACTCCTAGGACACCAAGGGCTCACCTTCTTCCTGCTAATGCATTTATTAGAGATCTTCCCTGCAATGCAGTAAGAGTGGAGAAAACCCCAGACAATAGGGGTGGATGCATTCATTTTCCGTGGCTGTTGTAACAAATGACTACACACTTGGTGGCTTAAAACAACAGAAATGTACCAACAGTCCTAGAGGCCCGCAGTCCACAATCACTACGACTGGACTGATATCAAGGTGTTGGCAGGGCCATGCCCCTCTGGCGGCCCTGGGGAGGGTCCTTCCTTGCCTCTTCTAGCTCTGGCAGCTGCTAGTGTCCTTTGGCTTGTGGCTGCGTCACTCCAATCTCCAAGGTCAGCATCTTCAAATCTCTCTCTGCTTCCTGGGTCCTCCTGTGTGACCGTGTTCTCTCCCTTTGCCTCTCTTATGAGGACACTGTGGTTGCCTTTAGGCCCCACCTGGATACTTCGGGCTCATCTCCCTCTCACAAGATCCTGAGCTTAACCACATCTGCAGAGGCCCTTTCCCCAAATAAGGTCACATTTACAGCTTCCAGAAATTATGATCTGATATCTTTGGGGAACATTTTTCTGCTTCATCGCACTACAGTGGGTCACATGAGGCACCAGGTGAGACAGGAAGTACTGTCTATTAAACACCTACTATGTGATGGATGCTTTCCTAAAAGCAGCTTGGAGCACTCAATATCCTAATTCCCATTTTATTGATGATGTCGGCATTTAAAAAACAACCACAATAAAACAGGCTTAGAATAGTAGCAGCATTTGTTTTCTTCATTGTAGATGATATGGTAATTCATCAGCCTGACACAGAGCACTCCCTGTTTCCTCTGCTTGCATCGCCTGTCTCCCATTCCTGAAACTGGCTAACACGTTCTTGCCTTTCAAATCTCAGTTCAATCCAATCTCCAGAGGGGCCTTCCCTGCCCTCCAGGGTGGCGGGGGTGAGGGGGGGTGGAGTGGGGAGGGGTAATACTTTGGGTCCCCGGATACCTGGTTTGTCTGTGCTCTCTAATCAATGACTTGCTTTCTGTCCAGGACACCATGGCTCCTCTGAAGGCAGCCCCTCCCCCTGACCTTGCACGGTAAATAGTAAACGTTTATAACTTACAAGGTGACAGGAATGAGGCTCAGAAAGTTCATATAATTTGTCTGAATTTGCACAACCAGAGGTTTTCTTCCGTATTAAATGGACTCATTCCCCTTTCAGAAAATTGGAAGAGTGCAGTGAATTTCCCCTTACTCCCACCTCCAGACGGTGTTAAGAGCATCAGACCTATTCTTTATGGCTTTTATTATTTAATTTTTGTTGTTATTGAGTTGGTGGTCTTTTGGTGTGTTTTTTGTTTGTTTGTTTGTTTGGGGTTCTTTTGTTGATGCTTTTTAAAAAATTATGGTAAAATATACATAACATAAAATTTACCACTAAACCATTTTTCTAGGCCTCTTTTTATTATTTTAGATGTGCCTAACGGTGTCCATAAGACATATGGTATTTTCTGTGATTTTTTTTTTACCTAATAGTATCATACTGACTGTATACTTAGACAACTTGCATTTTTACTCAAAATATACCTTTGAGAGCTCCCTCTCTAGCAGATATAAATTCCTTGCTTTAGATGACTGTGTTTTATTCCATCTTATAAATACACCATGCTATTTATTCTTTTCCCAATTTATAAACTTGAAGGTTGATTTAAAATTTTCTATTATAAAAAGAGCAGCTTTGCAGGAAGATTCCTATGCACGTTCCTCATTTCACATAGACAAGTGCTTCTGCAAGGTGGGGAGTTAGAAGCCCCACTGGGATTTGCTCCTAGGCCTGCCCGTCCACCATAGCCAGCTTCTGGCTACAATTCTAGCAAAGGATCGCAGCAGAGGTGCTAGACGGCTGAGCGGTTCCACTTCTCAGGCCAGATGATGCGTAGAACGCTGAGAATAGAGAATCTGACAGGTCTAACAGAATCATTAAAGGGAGAATCAATTTCAGCTCATTCACCTTCTCATTTACTAGGACCTCATTACAGGCCTCACACAGGCCCTACGTCTGCCTGTCTAGCTGTGACCTTGGGCACGTCCCTCTCTGGGCCTGTTTGCCCCAGTGTAAGTGGAAGGTGTGGAAGGAGATAATGACTGGGACCATGAAGACCCTCGTATTGGAGGATACTCAGGAAGCTCCCCCTTCTTTGTTACTGTGTCCCGTGCTATGACCCCATCTCCCAGTCCTATCATTTTTCCCTTTGCTCCCCACATACATTCTACAGAAGCCCCTTGTACCCCATTGCTGTGCCTGGGTCACCCCAGCTCGGTCACCATCATTTCTTGTCCAGACTACAGTGATAGCTTCCACATTCCTCTTTCTATTTCTGCTCAAGCTACACCTGCCAAATCTGTCTTATTGATCTCAAAATTCATGCCTGATCTTTTCATTGCTCCTTTGCTTACAACCCTACAGTGTCTGCCCACTGCTCTTAACACAAGTCCTTGTGACTTGACCCTGCCTGTCTCTCCAGTTTCAACTCACACTCCCCTCAGCCCCACCACTTTGGACTTCTTTTGTTTCCTGGGTTGTTCGGGCTCCCCTGGCCACTGGGCCTTTGCACAAAGCTGTTCTGTTTGGCTGGAAGGCCCATCACCCTTCATCCCTTTAACTGGCTAATTCCTACTTACCTTCCACATATCATTTTAGAGTCACATCCACACAAAAGCCTTCGCAAGTCCCTTGATCAAATTTCCCATTTTTCATAGTTGTTGTGTGTTTTTTTTTCCCAACAGATTGGAATCATATTTATCTGGGGAGTTACTTGATTAAAGTCTGTGTCTCTCACTAGATTGTAAAGCAAGAGGAAAAAGTGTTCCCCATTGTAGCCACAGTGCTTTGCACATAGTAGATACTCAATAAATGATAGTGCAGCCCAGCCGGTGTGGCTCAGTGATTGAGATCAACCCATGAACCAGGAGGTCACTGGTTTGATTCTTGGTCAAGGCACATGCTTGGGTTGCTGGCTCGATCCCCAGTCGAGGGCATGCAGGAGGCAGCCGATCAATGATTCTCTCTCATATTGATGTTTCTATCTCTCTCTCTCCCTTCCTCTCTCTGGAATCAATAAAAACATATTTTAAAAAATAAATAAACAATGGTGCAGCAATGAATAAAAAGGAGGGTGAATACTGCTAGTGTCATTACATCTGCTGCTGGGCAGCAGTAGCAAGGGCTGGGAACAGATTTGAATTCCTCATATCCTTAGTGATTTTATTGAAAGAGAGGGGGTGAGAAAAGCAAGGAGGGGACCATGTCGATCAAAACACTTGTTAGACCAATAATAATTCAACACATTTAACCTCTCTGAGCCTCAGTTTTCCTCTTTGCCAAGTAGGGACAATAGTTGTTCCCACCCACATCCTATGGCTGTTATGACAACTAAATGAGGCACCTGTGTGCCAAAGTACTTAGCATTTAACTGACATGTAGAAAGTGCTCAGTGGATATTTCCCATTTACAGTGGGGCCTTGACTTACGAGTGTCCTGACTAACGAGTTTTTTGAGATACCAGCTGTCTCTCCGCAGATTTTTTGCACTGAGTTGACAGAGTAATTTGAGTTAACAAGCTCCTTAACGAGCTCCTTAACGAGCTCCTTAACGAGCTCGGTCTCGGAACGAATTAAACTCATAAGTCAAGGCCCCACTGTATTCTCATAGGAGCAGCTCAGTCAATGACAGCTGATGTGAGAAGTGCTTTGATTAGCCCACATTTGTGGATTCAAGAATTTAAATGAATAATGTCCTTGGACCCTCATATCAGCTTACTTTGTCAAGTTGCTCCTGAAAACCAAACACACTGGATGGCCTAGGCTTGAACCCACCACACCACGCCCTGCACTGCTCAGAGCGTGGTCCATGGGCCTGCAACACCCAGGAGCTCCGTAGAAATGCAGAATCTCAGGCCCCAGCCCAGACCTACGGAACCAGAATCTGAATTTTATACAAGACCCCTGGGCATTTTGAAGACTCTTTAAGCATGAGGAGCACTGAGAGCAAGCCAGTCAGACACCCTTGCCATGGGTCCCTGATTCCTCATGTACCCTGCCTGCGGTCACACAGCTAATAAGGGCACAGGTGAGGTCTGAACCCAGAATCTGGGCGCTTGAACTTTCTCTGCGCTGACTCACGTCTGTCTGGTTCCTTGCTGGAGTGAATGGCAGGGGCCCTCATGTGGCTGACAGCCTCAAACTGGAAAGAAAACAAACGGGAAATGCACACACAGAAAGCCGGGTGCTGTGCCGAGGGAGGGCACAGGTGAGGGTGCCAGGGGAACCCAGCCACGGCCAGGACTCACCAGCAGCAAAGCTTTGCAGTGTGAAGGTGAGACAAAGCCTTCAGGAAAGGCCATGCAGCCACGGGACAGGGTTTGCGGGGGGGGATGGCTGAGTGGGGCAATGGCGGGTGAGGAAACATTAGCCATGGCCAATGTGAAGAGCAGAGAGCCAGGTGCTGCAAAGATGACAAGGTCCTCCCTTCTGCTTCTGGAAATTGCTACCCTAGGGGCAGGGTCCACAGACCTGACACTGCCCAGTGATTTCTAGAAGAATTTCTGGAACTTTCTCATGCATTCCCTCAACTGGTCTTCATGATAACCCTGAGAGGTAGGCAGGAGCCCTGCTTTACAGATGAGCAAGGGGTGCTCAGAAAACCAGCGATCCAGCTTAACCTTGTGTCAGGCTTTCGAATGAATGCACGGTACAAGGCAGCATTTCCCTTCTCATTGTATCACATTGATGAGTGGCTCCATCCTCATAAGGGATTTTTTTAAATATGGACATACCTGTTTTCTCTACTTATCCTTAGGAGATGAGCTTGAAGAGGTATCTAGGTTTAATGATGTGGAAACCGAGGCACAGAACGGCTACGTCAACTTGACTAAAATTATGCAGTAAGTGGCAAAGCTTGGGAATCAGTGATAATAATAATAGTAACAACATTAGAGAGTGCCTATTACCAACAACATGATAAGCCAGGCACTTTGCTAGCATTCTCTCATGGAAGTCTTTGATCAACCACAGAATCGGGTACCATCTTTGTGGGAGTTGTATACCTGGGCTGACTGAGTCCCCGGGGGTTGAAGATTTAAGGGGAACCATGCTCAGAGCCCAGATCCCAAGACAACAACAGTCTAGGATGACGAATGTGGCAGCCCCGAAAGCCAGCTCGGTCTCTCACTTCCCAAATAGAAACATGCCTTTAATTATATCAGTTTAACTCGGCACAGGGAGGGGTCTGGTGACAGATGATCCGAGCCTGCAAGCAGCAAGCCTTTTCAAGCTGTGCTTCCATGCCCCTGGTGCCCTTCATTCTATTTGTCACCTGGTTGGCAGCTGTCACCCGTGATTGAGCTGAGCAGCTGACACCATGCATTTAGACAAAATCACCAGGTTTCCATGTTTTGATTTTCAAGCTTATTGATGTCTAAAAAAAAAAAAAAAGCAAGGAGATCTAATCTCTGGGGATCAGAGTTTGCACCTGCTGAGCTGAGGAGAGAGAGAATTCACTTTTATCGGCCACCTGCTGTGAGGTGTCATTGCACAATAGCCCTGCGCCATGAAGTTTTGGAGGTAACATTTCATTAACTTGCAGGGTGTGACAAATGGGCATCAAGTGCCCAGCATGTGCCTGACACAAAGCATGGGCTCACATGGACAGAAGTCCATGTCAATGATGTTGTTATGAGCAACAATGCAAATCTGTGCAATAAATCCATATTTCACAGCTGTAGCCTGACTTAGCCAGTGCCTGGCACAGAATAGATGCTCATTAAATACGGGTGGGATGAATCAGTGACTGAATAAATGAATGAAACCAAGGAGGTGGCTGTGATTATTCCCATTTGTAGTGGCTGTTTGTTGTTCTCTTTTTGGCTAAAAAAAAAAGCACCCTAAAGCTCCTTCCTTCGCCTGGAGCATTTTCCTCACCTGATGAGGCAGAGCCCATTTCCCACTTATAAGGAAAATGTCAAATTACTGACTTTTGCAGGTCTCGGTGGCTGCCAGGCTCTGCCCAGCCGTTATGCCTGTTCCAGAGTGAAATTGGAGCTACAGGCACCAAGAAATCGGGCACAAGTGAAATTCATTTTGAAAAAAATGGATGATGGCTGTGATGGCAGCTTCTACTGCTATCCCGGATGTAAAGGACCGCTAATCTAACAGCACATCCAACGCCTGGGGGTGGTGCTGTAAACCATGCTTGCAGTGATGTTGGGAGATTTGGGGAGTTGAACCTGATTCTCTGGTCCTCAGGGGGTGAGCTTCCTTACGACCCGCAGGCTTAGCTTCAGTTGCCTGTGACCAAACTCCCCAACCACTGACTCCATCACAGGCGAAAGAAATGATGCTGAGAAAGTGAAGTGACTTGCCCAAGACCACACAGCTGCTCAGGGACAGAGCCCGCTTACAAGTTCAGGTCTGGAGATTCTAAAGCTCAAGCGCTCTGAGCTCCACTGAGCTTCTGAAAAGCAATACATTCCAATTAAACCGCTTGACTGCTGAGAATGCAAATCAAATGCCTGGGTGCAGAAGTCAATAGTCCTTTCCCTGATTGGTGCACACACACACCACATCGTCACATGGACGAGTGGGCATGTGTGGGCCCGCCGGGCACACCTCTCTGTGGCTACTCTGTACAGAGCCAGCCTCTCCATCTGGGCCTCCGAGTTCTGGTTAAAAGGAGAAACCCATTTGTCGAGCAGTCATTAAAAGAACCTGTGAAACTCAGGCAGCATGGACTCAATGTTTAATTGGGTTCAAGTCAGATAATTACTCAGCTGCCCATAAAATTCATTTTAGCTTATTAAATGGAGCTTCCAAAATAGCACTGCGTGGGCAATTTGTCTAAAGGAAAAGCGTTTTGGGCTGAAACCTGGGTCCTTTCTTGCCCAGTAGCCAAAGGACTTGAGCAAGTGACTCACCGTCTCTGGACCACAGTTTCCTTGTCTTTAAATGGTGTCCTATTTATACCTGCCCAAGGCAGTGTCAAGGATGTAAATGAGATGTTTTTGTAAACTGTGGCATGGCACAGAGAAGGTGCTCAATAAATGGATATAGGGATGTAAGAAGGATTCCCTTAGGAGAAATTCTCAGAAGTCAAGTTACTGAGTGAAAGAGCATGGAATGATCTTGAGAATTCTTGATTTATGTGCCAACTTTTCAGTCACTGGTAATTTATTTTTAAAAATCATAAAGGATTTTAACCAGGTCCTTGCCAATTGGCCGGGGTCGCCGAACAATTGCGTGTCAGGAGATAAAAATCAGTATCACATGGCAGGTAAACTTGAGTGGTCTGTGGACTGGTAAAGGGTCTACACACAGGTCACATTCAACCAGGGAGCTGGGCACAGGGCGATTGTCAAATCACTCTGCCCTCAGTGGTTAAGTGGTTAAGTGCTTCTCTGGTTAGACCAATAACTCTTCCATTTGCAAGGGGCTTTGCAGGCTTGTTCCAACATCTGCTCAGTACAGGAATGACTGAAGCTGAGGTCTGTGCACAGAGAAGGGAAGCCAAGTATTCAAAACACAGGGTGCCATTAGGGAGAGAACATGCATTAGGTGGTGCATTTGCCTTTGTTGAAATTCCCAGAGCGAAATGCTTTAGAGGAGCAACAAAAATAGAAACAGAAGAACGTGGGATGAATTCTACAGTCACAGAAATCCTAGCTTTTTCTTCTAGGACGGAGAAGACAACCATTCATCTGTCCATTGGAAGCTGGAAATGATCTACAACATTTGCTGATTTAGGAAGCTTGTCTTGCTTTACCTCATGATCTGGGTCATGCATGAAAGTGTTGGAGGACTTCAGAGGCAGAAAGACCTGTGTTCAAAGTCGAGCTTTGTCCTTTAGCCTCGGTGTGTCCTGCTGCCCCAGATTAGTCAATTTCTTGTTCTCAGATTCTCAGATTCCTCACTCGGTCTGCTTCGTTCATTCCCACTGCGTGCCTGTGGACAATGGAGGTCGTGACCCTTGCCTCGGGGCGTGCTGAGAGCAATCCAAGAATCGGCCTCCTTCCTGTCCTCTGCCAAGTGCGATAATTGGGAGAAAACTGTTATAGGCACCCAGACCCTCAGCTTGTCAGTACAAGTGAGAACAGTGCCCAAGGTACGCTGCACTGGCGACTTGCACGTGTACTGTTCAAGGACCTACTGGAGGTGCCGGTCAACCTGTGCTTTGGAGATCCCACCTGCTTGCTCTTGATCCAAGTGAATAAAGATGTGGAATGTACCTGGGCCACCTGTTAATCCCATCAAGAGCCAAAGTGCCTACCTAATGTAATTTGTTTGGCAGCCTCGCAGTGGGGGGTGCCAAGATTCGCCGAACATTAAGTGTATTAATGTCCCCCCTTGGAGGAGATGTTCACTTTTAACCAATGTTAAATTCTTCAGTCGCAAGTTCTGGCCGGGAAATCTGTCCCCACTGTGGGGGAAAGGATCCAAGTGTTCAGCTGAGCAGCACCTCATGAATAATTTTAATTTCTTCTAAAAAGGAAAAACAACAGAATTTGGTGGCTGTTGGTGCTCCGGGACTGCATAGCAAGGTTTTTCGAATCCATTGTTCTGAGCCGGCAGGGGGCACACCGCTGGCCTGCAAGGATGGTGCTCGGTGATTTATGGCTGTGGACCGTACCCCCGTACCCCCTCGTGCTCGGCTTTGGAAATCAGGCTGGTGGCAGGAGGAGATGGGAAAAGGATGATCTGACTCAAACTTCTAATTAATGTATGTTTTATTTATGCTTATGAGGCCTGAAATATTAATAGAAGCCAGTGAATGCATAATTGATATGCCCCATAGAAAATGTGCATTACGGTGTGTGGGCAGGAAACCCCAAGTGTCCTCTGTCAACCATGTGAGACGGATACTGTGGCTACTTGCAACTCTGGAGCTCTTTGTGCTGCTGGAAGTCCTGACATCTCTATGTACTCTGGCAGCTGGTATCAGAAGAATGTTCTTTTTAGTATCTTGTCTGTGGCTGAATACACCATTTTGCCATTTCTTTGGGGGAGGAGCTAGGGGCCAGGAGAGGTCTTGTATTAATGGAGTCCCTGATACGTGACAGGCATTTTTCCAATGCTCTCGTTTACCATTATGATTATACCAACCCTATTAAAAATCCTCTGTTATGGATGGAGAACTAGGATGCAGAAAGGTAAAGTGATTGCCCTAAAGTTCAATGAGTGAGGGACAAGGCTAGAGTTCAAACCTATCCTTGTACATTCCCGGAATCTATTGTGGGGATCCCCCAGTTTATGCTAAAGATAGCGCCGAGAATGTTGTGGTTGTGATCCCGGGCCCTTCATCTCCAAGAAGTAGTTTGTAAGCAAAGTCACCTAATTGCTCTGTGATTTGTTTCCTTACCTGTAAAATTGGGATAATGATAGTACCTCCCGGATAGGATTATTATGGGATTGAGTGAGTAATCCTATATAATAAAAGCCTAATATGCAAATTGACTTAATGGAGGAATGACCAGTGGAATGACCAGTTGCTATGATGCACACTGACCACCAGGGGGCAGGCGCTCAACGCAGGAGCTGCCCCCAGCCCGCAGGCCCCAGGCCAACCAAGGCAGGTGCCAGCGGGGGTCCCCCCCCCCAATCGCCCCACCAGTCACCCCACATATCAGCCCTGATCACCGGCCAGGCTAGGGACCGTACCCGTGCACAAATTTCATGCATCGGGCCTCTAGTATATATATAAAGCCTTAGCACCTGGCACATGATAAGCACGTGATAAACTTTATGTTTTACTATTAGTATGACTGCTGAGAGTGAGAAATGGGTCAGAGAGATAATGAGACACCAATGTTGTAAGAAACTAGGTTTTTACACTGAGTGAATTGCAGGGTTATAAGTAAAGGAAAGATATTAAGAAAGCTACGACTTGACTTATGTTTTTTTTTCTTTCTTTTTATTGTTTAAAATATTACATATGTCTCCTTTTTCCCCCATCGACCTCTCCCTGGCCACTTCCACCCCGCAGGACAATCCCCCACGCCCCAGTGTCCGAGTCCATTGGTTATGCTAATATGCACGCATACAAGTCTTTTAGTTGGTCTCTTACCACCCTCCCTCCCCTGCCTTTCCTCTGAGGTTTGATGGTTTGTTCAGTGTTTCTTTGTCTCTGGATCTATTTTTGATCATCAGTTTATGTTGCTCATTATATTCCACAAATGAGTGAGGTCATGTGATATTTATCTTTCTCCAACTGGCTTATTTTATTTAGCATAATGCTCTCAAGGTCCATCCATGCTGTTTCAAATAGTAAAAGTTCTTTCTTTTTTATAGCAGCATAGTATTCCATTGTGTAGATGTACCAAAGTATTTTAATCCACTCATCTGCTAATGGGCACTTAGGCTGTTTCCAAATCTTAGCTATTGTAAATTGTGCTGCTATGAACTTGAAAGTGCATATGTCCTTTCTGATTGGTGTTTTTGACTTCTTGGGATATATTCCTAGAAGTGGGATCACTGGGTCAAATGGGAGTTCCATTTTTAACTTTTTGAGGAAACTCCATACTGTTGTCCATAGTGGCTGCACCAGTCTGCATTCCCACCAGCAGTGCAAGAGGGTTCCTTTTTCTCCACATCCTTACCAGCACTTGTCATTTGTTGATGATAGCCATTCTGACAGGTGTGAGATGGTACCTCATTGTTGTTTTGATTTTCATCTCTCAGATGATTAGTGACTTTGAGCATGTTTTCATATATCTCTCTGCCTTCTGTATGTCCTTCTTTGAAAAGTGTCTATTTAGGTCCTTTGCCCATTTTTTATTGGATTGTTTTTCTTCCTTTTGTTAAGTTGTATGAGTTCCTTGTAAATTTTGGAGATTAAACCCTTATCGGAGATAACATTGGCAAATGTTCTCCCATGCAATGGGCTTTCTTGTTATTTTGTTGATGGTTTCTTTTGCTGAGCAGAAGCTTTTTATTTTGATGTAGTCCCATTTGTTTATTTTCTCCTTAGTTTCCATTGCCCTAGGACAGTGATGGCGAACCTATGACACGCGTGTCAGAGGTGACACGCGAACTCATTTTTTTGGTTGATTTTTCTTTATTAAATGGCATTTAAATATATAAAATAAATATCAAAAATATAAATCTTTGTTTTACTATGGTTGCAAATATCAAAAAAATTCTATATGTGACACGGCACCAGAGTTAAGTTAGGATTTTTTAAAATGCTGACACGCCGAGCTCAAAAGGTTCGCCATCACTGCCCTAGGAGCTGCATTGGTAAAGATATTGCTATGACATATGTCTGCTCTTTTGCTGCCTATGGTTGACTTATGTTTTAAATGGTTCACTGAGGTTGTTGTGGTGAGAATGGAGGAGCAAAGAAGGAAGCGGAAACCCACCTGAGCGGCTCTACAGAATCCAGGTGAGGCATGATGGTGGGTGAGAACACAGCGCAGAGGAAACAGTGAAAATGGTTAAATTCTGGATATGCTTTAAAATTAGAGCCGACAAGCTTAGCTAATAGACAGATGTGGTACGACAGGGTTGCCATCAATGATGAAAATGAGGTGGTAAAACAGGCGTATAGTGGTCTAGTTTGGGGCTCTTTGTATTAAAGATGCCTGTCAGACATCCTGGGGAGGTGCCAAGAAGGTAGTTCTGTACAGGAGTCTAGAAAAGGCATATTGTCCAATTCTCTTCTTTTTGTTTCTAGCTGCAATTCATTCTCCCCTTATAAACATTCAGGAATGAAAGGGGAGAAAGTGAAAAATGCACCAGCAGATTCATTTAGGTCCTGCCCCGTATTTTGGATGTGGCTTTTGTAAAGAGTATTAAATGATGTCATAAGACTCCCTGAAAATGTACCTAAAGAAAGGCAGAGGATGATGCTGAAGATAATAATGATAAGAAAAATAGAATATTATGCCCTAACTGGTTTGGCTCAGTGGATAGAGCATTGGCCTGCTGACTGAAAGGTCCCAGGTTCGATTGCGGTCAAGGGCATGTACCTTGGTTGCGGGCACATCCCCAGTAGGGTGTGTGCAGGAGGCAGCTGTCGATGTTTCTCTCTTATCGATGTTTCTAACTCTCTATCCCTCTCCCTTCCTCTCTGTAAAAAAATCAATAAAATATATTTTAAAAAAGAAAGAGAGAATATTAGCAAGCTGTTCAAAGAGGGGAAAGCAAGCAAGAAAGAATAGGAGGGGGAGGGAGAGGGAGAGGAAGAAGGAAGGAGGAAGGAGGAAGGCGACAAATACAATTTTTATTTATTCAAGTGGCAAAGTGATGCTTTGTCTTTAAGGAAAATCCGCCTCCTGGGACATTGGAATAGCAGTTAAGTGAATGTGTTGGGTTTGTCTGTTTCTCAAAACCCCATTGAGTGCTGATCAAGGATTGAACTCTAGCAGAAATCCCCGAAGGTTCATTAGAACTGAGTTTTCCCATCTGCCCATGGTTCTCTCTGAGGCCCCAAAATTCACAAGATCCCTTAACAGGAGAACATGGTGAGAAAAGAGAGAAGGTGGCCTCACCTCTATGGAGCAGGTCCCTAGGGCTCAGCCATAAGCCTGGTACATAATATGCATTATCTACTTAAACCATCATAAAAACCCTACAATGTAGGGATCAACCTGTTCTTGGTAATGAAGTAAGTAAGGCTTAGAGGCTCTGAGTGTCATCCCCAAGGTCATATCCAAGAAGAGGAAGCTGGACAGGGACCCACTTTTCAAGGACTTTGCCTGGCTTCTTACTATCCTGCCTCATTCACACACGCTTTCTTGTGTTAGGATTTCTTTAACACAGGTCTTATTTCTAAACAATGAGGCATGGGTGGGGAATTTAGACGGTCCTTCCCACATATGCATGTGGATCGTATTTGTTCTTGGCATATGAAAAACTGAAGCAGATGCAATTGTCATTAAAGTGCCTTTTCTTGTTTTACTTCCGTGTATTATTTATTATTGTTACTTGCACAATTTGTATATTATACTATAGAGTTACTGTAGCCTAAGAATGTGTGAACATTTCCTAATTATATTTTTAACTCTATATATTGAAATAACTATAGATTCACAAGAAATAGAAAAAAGATAGGGGTGTCCCAGGTACCCTTCACCCAGTTTTCCCAGTAATAGCATAACTTACTGTGCATAATCTTGTATAACTCTAGAGCAATGATTTTCAATCAGTGTGCTGCAAGAATTTTTAAAACATGCAATACCTGACTATTTAGTCAGGGGCACTGACCTCTTTTCCCTTAGGTTGTCAAATAAAAAATGACAACAGCCAACACAACAATAGCTTTCCAGTGTGAAAGAATCAAAATTATACCTATTTTTTGTCAGATTGGTAAAAAAAAAAAATAGTACATTTTCTGGTGTGCTGCAGAATTTTAGTAATTAGCTATGTGCGCCATGAGATGAAAAAGGTCAAAAATCGCTGCTCTGGAGCAAGAACAGAACCAAGAAATTAACATTAATATAATTCACAGAGCTTATTCAGATTTCACCAGTTTTATGCAATTTTGTGCAATGTGTGTTTTTTGCAATTTTATCACATGTGTAGATTTGTTTAAGCACCACCACAATCAAAATAGAGTACCATTCCATCGCAAGGCTCCCTGGTGCTACCTTTTATAACCACACCCACTTCCCTCCCACCATATCCCTAACACCTCACAACACCTAATCTGTTTTGCATCTCTATAATTTTATTATTTTGAGAATGTTACATAAATAGAACCAGACAGTATGTAATCTTTTGAGATTGATTCTTTAAGCTCAGCATAATTCTCTTAAGATCCAATTCAATTTGTTGCCTGTGTGGAAATAGACTCATAGTTAAAGAGAACAGACTGATGGTTGCCAGAGGGGAATGGGTACAAAAGGTGACTGGATTGAGAAGAATATACTGGTAGTTACAGAATAGTTATAGAATATAAAGTACAGCACTGGAAAGATAAACAATAATATTGTAATAACTGTATGGTGCCACCTGGATACTGGAAATAACAGGGGGAACATTTGGTAAAATATATGATACTCTAACCACTAGACTGTACACCTGAAACAAATACAAAATAATATTGCATGTAAACTGTAATTTAAAGATAAGATTTTACAAAGTGTTGCATGTGTCAGTCGTTTATACCTTTGTATTGCTGAGTAGTATTCCTTTGTGTAGATGTACCATAGTTTGTTTAACCATTTATTCATTAAGGGACATTTGGATTGTTTTCAGTTTGGAGCTAAGATAAAGTTTCTATGAACATTTGTGTACAGGTTTTTGTAAAGACATAAACTTTCATTTCTCTAAAACAATCACCCATGAGGCCACTGCAGGGTTGTTTTATTTATGAGAGACTGCCCTACTGTTTTCCGGAGTGGCTGTACCATTTCACATCCCCACCAGCAATGCCTGAGCGGCCCAGATTCTCCCTGTCCTTGCCTGCATATGGTGTTATCGCCATTTTTTTTTAATTTATCCATTTTGCTAGGTATGCAGTGAAATCCCATGATGGTTTTCATTTGCATCTCCCTGCTAGTTAATGATGGCAAGCATCTTTTCATGTGCTTATTTGCCATCTGTATATCTTTTCAGTGAAATGTCTCTTCGTGTCTTTTGACCATTTTCTAATTGGATTGTTTGTTTCAAGCGTTCTTAATAAAAGTTTCTCCACTGAACATTCATTTTCGGAGACCAGATGTGCTAACTAAGAATTCCGATCAGATGGATGCTGCCTATGGAAATGGCTAAAGACTATCTTCAGCCTCGTTTGCAGAATGATCATGCTTCTCCGTGAAATGTAGTTCAGCCTTTCCATCTCTTTCATATCCTAATTTTAAACCAACAGCCCATTGTGTGTGTGCCTTAAAAATATCTGGTTGAGAAAAAAAATCATTTAAAACTGCAATGACCCAAGCTCTCCTGCAGCCAGCAGCATACTGCTCAGTGGTCAGATCCCTGGAGACAGAGCAGCGAGCACCCCATCGGATTTCACCCTCTTCCATGCACCGCTGTCCGCTGTGCCCTGAAAGACTCTCATACATCTCCCTTTTGTGGGGAAAAAAAGTGTATATTATTTTTACATATTGCCAGGAATTGAAATTTATTATGGTCAGAAGCATAGCCTCTGGAGTCAGGAAGCTTACTGTCAAACCCCAAGACCCCCACTCAGGAGTGGTGTTAGGGTGACTGGGTGAGGTTGCTCAGCTGTGCCCTGCGCACAGGCACCCAGATGAGTTGGTGAGTGGGGACCCACGTCCAGATTGCCCTGTATTTGCCTACCTGTGCAAGCCAGCTTTGGGGGGACCCGTCTGGATAAGGGGCTGTTCTTCCTTATGTAAAGGTGCTAACGACTGACCAAGCTGCATACCAGTTGAGCCGTATCTGCCCAAAGGCTATTTTGTTCTCATTCGAAAGGGGTGCCTTTTTCTGATTTGCACATGGACTCTTACAAGCAAAGAGTCTGGGCAGGTTACGTAACCTCTCTAGGCCTTGGTTTTCATATCTTTGAAATGTGGATAATAATAGCACCTACTTCAAAGAATTGTTCCAAAGATTAAGGGGTTAATGCCTGTAAAAGGCTAAGCATAGCATTTGGTATAAGATAAATGCTCAATAAATCTTAAGCCACTGTCATTATTATTACAGTCATTTCATGATGTGGATGGACTGGCTCACCAGTGTGAACCGGTTTGCAAACCAACAACTGGAAAATGAGTTGAGGGTGATGCACAGACTGGGACAAAACAGCTCTTGTTGGAACTACAGCTCTTCTGATTTATGGAGGCAAAATGCTTAAAGGGACAGAACACTCCCCTGATCCAGGGGCTGGGCCGATGAATCTATTCACCTGGAGAGGCTGGCAGAGTGTTCCCACTCCTGGAACCTGGCCAGCCTTGCTTTGACATTCAGGGTCAGACACCCAGCCCCAGGCTTTCTGCTCTTTGGCTAATATGGTTCTTCCTCAAACAGTTCACTTTTTTTTCTATTTCTTGCAAGATATAAGGTTTTTATTTCTTTTCCTTAAAAAAAAAATCCCATCCGTTCTCTGCAAATATGTTCTATCCCAGAATAATAGTCGGGATATCTGAAAGGGACTTAGAGGCTGGCTTGTCCATTGTTTCCAAACTCCAGAGGGCAGAAGACTTATGTGGGAGGCGTAATAAAAATGCAGGTTCTGGGACCTCATCCCTGGAGGTTTTGTTTCAGTGCTTCTAGAGTGGGGGCCAGGCCGTTTTCCTTTTAACCAGCACTGTCAGGTGTTTCTAATATTTAGCTGGCTTATCCCAGCCCCTCTAAAGCTCAGAGAGGGATATAACTGGTTAAAGGTCACACAGCAATGGGAAGCAGAGCTGGGACTTGAGCACAGACTTCTACTCTGCTGTTTCCTGGGAAGGCACTGCTCCTTGTTGCTTTCTCCCCCCTACTAGCTTTTTCATTCCTAATGTCAAATGGCAAGTCTTTTTAGTGGATTTGCAATGATAAAGACCCATGAGTGAACTTGGGGGGCTCAGTTGGATGCTCTTAGATGCTTTAAAATCCACCTCTCACCTCCAACCCACAATGCAATTTACAGAGTCAGGGTGGGGTCCTCAAAGGATATAATTTTCCTGGATTCTGTGGCAGGATACCCACCAATGCCTAACTGGGGTTTAGCAGCAGAAACCCCAAAAGGCAAAGATGCTTGAGACCGTCTGAGGCACAGCAAAGAGAATGGGACAAAAGGATTCAGGCTTCTAGACAACCCTAGGAGGTGAAGGAGGGTCTGGACAAGGGCGGGATGTAGGAGGTTGTCTGGGAGGCTTCTCCAGTGGACAGCCCACTGCCATCCAGTTATCTTCACTGAAAATGGGCTGGATTCAGTTACTGTGCAAAGCCCTGGTTGAAACCAACTTTGAATATAGAAAAAAGAGAAAAGCAATTAGTTTTTGCACAAAGATGACAGAACTTTTTTTAAAGAAGATAAAACATTCCTTTTGGAAAATGCACATGCACATTGCACAAGGATGCAGACACACTTGTGTGGACCAGAGCAAACACACATGGACCAGCACACCAAGAGTACACACATTCACACACCCAGGCAGGTGTGTCCCCTACATTACAGGTTCATGCGTGCGTGCACAGACACACACCTGCAAAAACACAGGTGAGTTACATACATTTGCACAACTGTGCCCCAAATAGGCCAGAATGCACTGTATTCTCACTGCTGTCACTGGACTGTGAGTTCCTAAAGGAGGACCAGTGTCTTATTCATCTCAGTAGCCCCAAGGCTCAGTTGAGGGACTGGAACAGAAGAGACATTCAGCAAAGTTTTGTTAAACTTTACTGAACACAGGCCCACACTTGAACCTGAGCTGAAGCCATCCTCCCACGGATGCACTACTGAGTACAGATGTTCGTTCTTTCAGAGATGTTTTCGTTGCATCAGCAAAAATCAGGCCTTACTGTGGATGTAAAATCAGATTGCCTTAGTTGCATTCCTATGTGAGAAAACAGCAAGAATACTCCCTGAGCTCTACATGGCTGGTAAGGGAAAAGTCCAGAACAGCTACTGAGCCTGCCCCCCACGTGAGTGTCTCCCCCATTCATTGAGGGCTCAGCTGACCTCCAGGGCTAGCATTTACTTATTACTATTGGAGACATCTGTTAGGTCCCCAATCCCCTCTAAGCTTTATCAAGTTGTTTTGTTTTGTTTTTTGTTGTTGTTTGTTTTTGTTTTTTTGTTTTGTTTTGTTTTGTTGTTTTTGTCAAAAGGCCATTCCTTTCTGGCCTGTCCACGGGATAAGGAAGTTTAGTTTCCATATTAATTTCTTATGGCTGCTATAACAAATTGGGTGATTAACAACAACAGAAAATTTGTTCTCTCACAGTTCTGGAAGGCAGAAGTCTAAAATTCAGGTCAACACAGGTTCTTGATTAGTGGGTTTGCAATCCATGTACTCTTACAGTGTGCTATTGTATCAGTTAGGTATTGATGTGTAACAAATCACCCCCAAACTCAGTGGTTTAAAATAACAATCCTTTATTCTTGTTCACCTATCTGTAGGTAGGGTAAGAGTTTATTAAGCTCAACTCGGCAGCTCTGCTTCAAGCCTAGATTCGGGTAGACTTAACTACTCACTGAAGGTTTGGCCCAGGTCTCCTCCAGGTATGTTCATTCTGAGCTAAGGGGAAGCTCCTGTCATGGTGATGACAGAGATGCAAGAGGATGAGCCCAACCTCACAAGCACATTTCGAGCCTCTCTCCTTTTATCATGCCTGCTACCATCTCATTGGCCAAGTCAGATGACTGAACCCATAGTCAAGGAGCAGAACAGTGCAATGGCCCATCATGATGCCAAGCAAGCTACACAGCCAAATTCAGGATGAATGAAGCTATATGACCCAATTCAACACGAATGGGGTCCAGTGAGCATATGCTCCCCATGAAGATAGAAGAGAGTGGAGAGTCTGAGCACTAAATAATGGATTCAACACAATGCTTAGTCTTGCTATAATTCATTTTGCTAATCAAATGCTTCCATCTCCATTTAGACACCCACATTTTCCTAGTTCAAATAGCCCTATTAATGAGTATACAATTATGATATTCTGAATTAACAAGGAATTAAGTTCTCTCTTCTCAGTTCCCATTACAGATTGTGAGCATGTGTGTATACAACTATCAAGCAGTCTGTATTATAATTCTGTGTGTGTTTCTCTCTCAATGATATATTACCCAAGGGTGTAATAGTTTTACTGACTTACCGAACACCATTTTCACCTCATTTTCCCCCGTCCACATACATTATAAATGAGAGAGGGACAAACATTCACTCCCCCAGCCCTTATTGCAGGTAGGAGTGTGACACAGTCCAGCCAGTGAGACAGAGCAGAAATCTGCAAAGTGACCTTGGTCAAGACCTTGCTCTCCTGATAAAAGGGAACACCTCACTGGCCCTGCCCCTTCTCTCCTTCTTCCTGTCTTGAATACAGATGTGATGTGATTGGCAGGCATGAAGGAAATACACAGAGAATCATAAAAATTCTGATTGACATCCTTGGACCACTGAACCAACACCACTAGCTGCCTACCTCAAGACCTCCTGTAAGTAGGGATTTCAGTTACTTGTAGCCAAAGACTCCTAACTGCAATTCTCTAGGACAAGGGATGGCAAACTCCAGCCCGTGGGCTAAATCCAGCCTACTACTCATTTTGATAAACAAAATTTTATTGGCACACAGCCACACCCATTTTTTAAGTCTGTGGCTGCTTTTCTATTACAATGGCAGAGTTGAGTATCTGTAACAGACCATGTAGTCCCAAAGCCTAAAATATTTGCTACCTGGCCTTTTATGGAAAAAGTTTACCAAGTCCCTGATCTGAGATAAAGATTATAACTTATTTCTTTTTATATCCTTCAATGTCTGGCACAGGAATGGCCTGCAACAGAATGTGATAGTTGTTTCCGAAACTAGTAATATCTGTCATTTATTGAGCACTAACTCAAGTGCTGTACTAACACCCTTCATTTATTATCTTATTATTAAACCTGCATAACGTTCTAATTGGTTGGAACTACTGCCTTCCCACTCTACAAATGTAGAGACTAAGGTGTAGAGTCATTAAATAACTAGCCCAAGGTCATAACACTAGTGAAGGGCAGAGCCAGCCCTCAAGTCTAGGTTTGGCAGACTTCGAAGACAACACTCTTAACTCCCGGCTCTTCTGCCTGCCAGCTGTCCAGCTGAATCTGACCAGAGGCTGTCTTTCAACCGTCAGCAAGGTGGACTCCATCCTCTGCTAGACACCATCCTGGTTTATCAATAGTCTTTTCCTCTTGGGAGATTGCATCACACTTCACTGAAGAAAAGAACCTCTTGGCAAATTGAAAACAATGCCTCTAAATCTCAGAAACAGGGGGATTTTTACAGCTACCAAATAAGCAGAAGGTATTGTAATCTTCCAGTGTGTCAGCTGAAAGGGATTCATTTAGCATCAGTCAGGACTTTCTAGCAGTCATTCTTTCCCTCTGCCTATACCAAGATGTGTCCAGGCAAAGAGAATCGAACTTCCTGCCTGTCAAGTCCCTTTAATTTTAAGATAGGTATCTTGCCTTATCTTTTGTTTAAAAATATCCTTCTTGCTCAATGGGAGCGCTCTCCCAGCACAGCTTCGCTTTAGGCACATGGTGGAGGATTGACACGTCCCTCCGCTCATCTCAGAGGCCCACTGCCCAGATGCCCAAGGTGATTGTACACAAATCACTCAGCTGCCTTGGAGCAGGGAGAAGAAAGAGCTGGGTGGGCGGAGATCACATCAGAGTCTCTTCCACAGCTTGATTCAAGGGTCTTGTCAGAAGGTGAGGGACACTTTCAGATCGAGTTAGTAGTAGACTAAAAAGAGTTGGAAAAAATGAGCCTGAAATGCAATTTGAATTTCTGTTCAATTCATCAATGAACACATTTTAAGAGAAAATGGGGAATGGATACTCATTGAGTTCCTAGTATGTACCCCAAACAGTATTTACTTCCATGTAATGATAAATAGCACATTTAGGCACCATGTGTCTAGGCATGTTTCAAGTGTTATGCAAATATTAACTTATTTACCTCTCAGGACAACTTGACATAGTATAAGTACTATTATTATGTGGTGAGATGAGGAAAAATGGAATATGTAGAGTGTATCAGTTGTCTTTTGCTGCTAACAAATATCCCCAGACCATAACGGTTTTTAAAATCAAGCATCCATTTAGCTCATGATTCTCTGAGCCAGTTGTGGGGTTTTTAATCTGGGCCAGCTGAGCCGATCTTGGCTGGGCTATCTCATGCAACTTTGGTTAGCTTGTGGGTAGGCTGGTGGCTGGATGATCTAGGATGGCCTCACTCACATGTCTGGGGGTTAAAGGGCTATTGGCCAGGAGATAAGGCATCCTGTCTCCCTCATCGTCCAGCCAGTTAGCCTGAGTTTCTTCACATGGCATCAGTTCCAAAACAGTAAAAGGGTTTAAGCACTTACTTCTGAAGTCTCTGCTTGCAGCACATTTGCTATTGCCCTATACCCCATCCCAGCTACCCTGGAAAAGAGACCACCTAACACCCTGGGGAGAGAGAGAGAGAGAGAGAGAGAGAGAGAGAGAGAGAGAGAGAGAGACTTGAATACATTGGGGCCATCACTGCATCTATCTCCCACAGAAAGGTTATGCCACTTATCTCACAGTTAGTAAGTGGTAGGGATAGGGTTTCAACCCAGAGAGTCGGACTCCAGAACCTGCATTCTTAAGTACCATGCCATTTGGCAATGCATTATTTCATTTCATTCTAAAAAACAAACAAACAAACAAAAAAACTAATGAGGAGGTTATTACTAGCTCTACTTTAGATTTTTTTAAGTAATAAATAAACAAAAATAACTAGGCTCAGCAAAGTTAAATAATTTCCCTGAGGTCACACAGCTAGGATATGGGAAATATGGGGAATATGACTCATTCTTAAAGCTCCCTCTGCCCACTGCATCACGTCAATACCCACCTGTACTTGCTGAATCAACCCATGCACTAAAGCACCCACCAAGGACCATGTTCAGGATATGTGTGCAGAGAGTAAAGGTGGACGGATGTAGGGCTGTCCGCACAGGCTGAAGTCTTACTTGGCCACTTTTCCCTACAATTACCCTGAAGTTTTACTCACATTCAGGAAATTAATTCCTGCCTAGCAGAGTGGTAGATGTGGTATTCAGACAAAACGAAAAGACAAAATCTCAGCTCCTGGGATGCTTACAAAGTGCAGTTATGAAACAGCAGATGCCAACACATGGTGAAATATGGGTAACTGGAAGGTGAGTGTGAATGGGGTTAACCAGGAAAACCTCTCAGAGGCGCTGAGATGGAGGAAGAGTGGGATTCAGATTGGCTTTAAAAAGTGGAAACAACCTTTGTTAGAACTAACTACACCCTACTTAGAAAAATGTAAGCATGCAATACATAATGGTCAATTCTCTTTAACCATGTATAACTGTAACCAACTCAAGCCAACTTAAAACAAGCAGGTAGATTTTCAAATCTACACTAATAAAAGACAAAGATGCTAATTGACCGTACCTTCGCTATGCCCAAGCCACGCCCACCAGCCAATCAGAGTGACTATATGCAAATTAACCCAACCAAGATGGCGGCCGGCAGCCACGGAGCTGGAGCAAGCAGGAGGCTTGGTTGCCCCGGGGATGGAGGAAGCCAAGCTTCCCGCCTACCCTGGCTGGCTGTGGCCTCCACAAAAGGCAACAAAGTTTCAATTATAGAAGCTAAATAAATCCCAGATACCTGCTTTTAGCCAGCCTCCACTGGGAGCTTGGGTGACTGGGGGCCGTGGCCAGCCTGCAAACAGCCATCAGCCCCTCACCTGGGCTGGCCAGGCACCCCAGCGGGAACCCCCACCCTGAAGGGGCTGTGGCCAGCCTGCAAACAGCCATCAGCCCCTCACCCAGGCTGGCCACACCCTCATGCGGTAAGGGGTCCCCGCTGGGGGGCTTGGCCAGCCTTGCAAACAGCCATCAGCCCCTCACCCAGGCTGGCCAGGCACCCCCAGCGGGACCCCCCACCCTGATCCCGGGACACCCTTCAGGGCAAAACCAGCCGGCCCCCCACCCATGCACCAGGCCTCTATCCTATATAAAAAAAAAGGTAATATGCAAATTGACCCTAACAGCAGAGCAACTGGGAATGACTGGTCACTATGACACACTGTCCACCAGGGGGCAGACGCTCAATTCAGGAGCTGCCCCCTGGGGATCAGTGTGCTCCCACAGGGGGAGCTCTGCTCAGCCACAAGCCAGGCTGACAGCTGCCAGTACAGCGGTGGTGGTGGGAGCCTCTCCTGCCTCCTCAGCAGCACTAAGGATGTCCAACTACAGCTAGGCCTGCTCCCCGCTGGCAAGTGGACATCCCCTGAGGGCTCCCAGGCTGCCAGAGGGATGTCTGACTGTCAACTTAGGCCCAATCCCCTGGGCAGTGGGCGTAAGCCAGCAGGCGGTCATTCCCCGAGGGGTCCCAGACTGTGAGAGGGCACAGGCTGGGCTGAGGGACCCTTCCAAGTGCACAAATTTTTGTGCACCAGGCCTCTAGTTTAATATAAGATTACAGAACCAAGATGGCAGTGCACCAAGGAATTGGGCATTAATTGGAATGGAGGGCTCACATGCCATCATAGCACCCTTTGCCTTTTCTGCCTGCGTTATTGTTTCTTGGCAGATAAGCTTCCATTGCTTCTCACTCTACAAGGTGGAAATGGCTGCCTCTCAGTTCAACTCCAAGTTCCTAACAGAGTGAATCTGATTGGTCAGGATGAAGTGACTGGCCCACCCTTCATCCAATGAGCTTCTCCAAGAATCACAAACATCGCTGCCAGGGTGCCAGCTGGTGAGTTTGAGAGCAGTTCTCAGCAAAGGAACAATGGTTTCTGGGCTGAGCAAACATCATAACGTATGCCTACAGAAGGTATATGTTGGAAGAGCAAATGGTAGTGAGCCACCTGAATCTAGGAATTTTTAAAGGGTGGTAAGTAGGAAGAAAGCTCAGTACTGTTGATTGAGGGCACTGAATTCTAGCCAGAGTACATTAGTCTAAGACTCATGAATAATCATGAGCCTCAGGGGAAAGTTTATAATCAGGGAAGCAACACAATTGGAAAATATATATCTCTATGGTGAAAGTAACACATATTCATTATGGAAATTTTGGCAAATACAGAAAAGGATGTTATTGTTTCCTTCCATTTTTACATCTATACAAACACACTGGCATTTGGCACTAGATGAGGGTCACTTTCAGAACCAAATACTTTAAATATCTGCCACAGAATTCACCTGTTAAGTTCTGGATCATGTTATAAAAAAAGTATTATATCATACTTGAATTCACCTGACATTATTGTTATTGAGTTTTTCTGATAAAAATCATACAAAGTATATTTAGGTAGCATAGTTTATAACTATTTCCCTATGACTTTTGTATTCGCCAAACGTATACTATTTGATCTTAAAACTACTGAAAAATAAATTTACCCAGCTCCCCGATGGTCAATTAGAGCATCTCAACTTTTTGCTATTATAAATGACTCTGTGATGAATATTCCCCTATATACAACTTCATCCCAATTTGTGATCAATGCCTCAGCAGTAGAATTATTGGTTCACAAGGTAAGAACATTATTAAGTCTTTTGTTACACATTGCAAATTGTCTCTCCAGAAAAGATGTGCAAGTGCATGCAGGCCAGCCAGGCACAAAAACGCTTCCTTCATCTCAACCTGCCCGGGACTGGGTATAAACAGAAGGTGTAAGGCAACCAAGGGCAGGTCCATTGGCTTATGCCCACGTGTAATGACCCCAGGCTCTGGCATTGTCTGCACCGATTTCACACTGTGCGAGCCTCCCACAGGGCCCTAGGAAGTGAGCTGGATTAGCTTTGCTAGGATGGATAGCCTCTCTGACAATCTTTTTCTACATTTTTATCTCTGACCAGTGCATTTTTATAGACACGTTGTCTTTAGCTACTAACAACTTCAGCTAAGTTTTTCTCCAGCCTGGAAACTTGAGTTCTTTTTTTTCTATCTCTGCCCTGATCCATTGTATATTAGTTTCATAGTTTGATTACCAGAGAATTGCCTCTTTACTAATATCCAGGGAGCATATTTTGTTCTCTTCACTAAACCGCCTGTAACATATGTTTTCCCATTTGACCCTCATTGCAGCCATATGAAGTGGGCAAAGAGAGAAAAACCGAAGTTCGCAGAGGTCAGGTGGTTCTTCCAAGAGTTCAGAGCTTGGTAGTGGCCATGCCAGGACTTGAACTTGAGATCGTTCTTTCTACATCATCTGCCAAGAGACAGAAATTGGTTCCAGAGTCCAGTTAAAAATCTAATCAGTAAACTGAGAGGTACTGGGTACTTGAGTGAGGACTATGATCACAACAAAAGAGAGAAAGCAATTGAATCAGAAAGTCTTGTGAAGGAAGAAGCACCACTTGAGACAACTGTCTTTAGTAAGAGAAAGTGAAATCAAAATACAGCCCAGCGTGGCTCAGTGGTTGAGCATCGACCTATGAACCAGGAGGTTACGGTTTGATTCCTCGTCAGGCACATGCCTGGGTTGTGGGCTCAATCTCCAGTGTGGGGCGTGCAGGAGGCGGCCAATTGATGATTCTCGCTCATCATTGATGTTTCTATCTCTCTCCCTCTTCCTTCCTCTCTGAAATCAATAAAAAATATTTTTTAAAAATACAAACAAAAACTCAGACATGGACAACAGTATGGGGTTACCAGAGACAAATAGGGGTGGAGGAGATAAACTCAAACAAAGGGTAAAGAGTGTCAAATAAATGGTGGCAGAAGGAGACCTGACTTTGAGTCGTGAACACACAATGCAAGATGCAGATGAAATATTACAGAATTGTACCGTTGAAACCTATATACTTTTGTTAACCAATATCACCCCAATAAATTTAATAACATTTTTAAAAATACATAGAAAAAGAGTGACACTGTCAACAATTTTTGTAAAGACAAAATATATGGAGAAAAGGAGAAAAACGAAGAGTGCTGAGCATCTTCAAAGTCCTGGTCCAGTTCTCCCTAAGGCAAATAACTCCATCCCAGCCACTCCTGGGTACATAAGCCAAGAAAGTAACAATGATGTTGCCTATGCCGATCAGGTTTAAGTTTCTGTGCTGCAGTGGGAAAGCAGAGTTATGCATCGCACTGCCCAAATACAGAAAGGCGTGCAGACAAAGAGAGGGCCACATCCTTAAAGGGAGTGCGCTTTGTTAACCTGCAAGACCTTTCTGTCAACTCAATCTGCCCTCCTTACATCTCCCCATCGAGGCCTCTCACACGATTGGTAAGAATTTTCTGAGCTGCTCCAGTCTGGCTGGCTCACCAAGTGTCAAAATATCCATCCCAGAGTTTTGGTTCTTGGCAGTTCTACAAATTTGCTCATTTGGGAGGAGAGAGCAAAGGTTAAGGCTGTGAAAGGTTTTAATCAATAGTGCATGAGCCTGAAGAAGAGGCAGGAATCAATAATATATTTCCACACTCAACATTTTTTTTATCCTCAAAACAACAGCATCAAAATATTCATGCCAGACTATAATCGAAAAAGTCACTTTTAAGAAAAGTGATCCACAGTGGGTCCACAGTACAATTGGTTTTTTCTGCCCTGGCCAGTGGCTCAGTTGGTTGGAGCATTGTCCCGTATACCAAAAGGTTGCAGGTTCAATTACAGGTCAGGACACATACCTAGGTTTCAGGTTTGATCTCTGGTCAGGGAGCATATGGGAGGCAACTGATCAATGTTTCTCTCTCTCTCTCTCTCTCTCTCTCTCTCTCTCTCTCTTCCTTCCTCTCTCTCTAAAATCATTAAAAGCTTATCCACAAGTGAAGTTTAAAAATAAAAAAGTTATTCTTCTCTCTCTTGCTAACTAATGAAAGCCATAATGAGTATGCGAGAATCTATTGGGAAAACTCAGAAAATATAGCGTTTTCTAGTCATTCCCATCCCCCTACCTCCTGTTTTTGCAAAGAAAGTCAATTGTGGTTTTTAGGGTATGTCTGTACAATGATACATGATACACAAGAAAAAGGAAGAGAAGGTATGTTCAGAGCTTGGGGTTTATGCCCTGAGAAAGTTCTCTGTTAACTCATGAAATACAGCACATGCCTCAATTCATGATCCACGGTAGGTCCACAGTACAACTGGTTTGATGGAAACCACTATCATTGCTAGATGATTCCAATGGGCAGCCAGTTTGAGAACCACTGAACTAGATTATGTCCCCAGGTAAGATAATTTTTTAAAAAATAATATAACCCAAATAACCTTTCCAAAAACAGATGGTAATTTTAGCACTAAGGTTTATGTTTGAAAGAATGATGAGCCAGAGCTACTCGACTACAATCTTTGCTCTCAGTGGTCTTAGAAATATTCCTTGACTTTTAGGAAATGAGTTTAAAATGGGAAAGGGTGAGAAACATAAAATATATTGAATCACCACATTTCATTTATTTTTAATTCACTAACTCATTTTTGTGTGTCAACATTTACTATAGAATAGGCACTTTGAGTAGATCATTGGATAAGACCAGTCCATGACCGCCACTAAATCAGTCCACGTGGGTGACACCAAGGAAATGAAACGAGAACAACAGAGTGATGGATTAGAATACGGTGTGATTAATGCGCCCAAAATAATATGCACAGGACGTCAGAGGAGACCTGTGACTATGGAGGAGAAAAAGCAACACAGAGCTTCATAGGAAACTGCTCGTAGGAGGATGAGGTTGAAATGAGGATGGGATGCGTGATGTGCCAGGAGATAAAGCTAGTGCGGCTGGCAGATCTAGGTCAGTGACTCTCAACCTGGCTGCACATAGAATCATCTGGGGAACATTTAAAAAACAAACAAAACACACACACTCTCTCACACACACACACATACACACAAAATTAATGCCCGGTTCCTACCCAAAACCAATTAAATCAGGATCTTTTGGTGGTGGAACCCAGACAGCAGCAGTTGTTTTTTTGTTTTGTGTTTTCTCCAGTGAATTTCCAGTTTGAGAAACACTGGACTAAATAACAACGTGTCTCCTTAACAATCTAAGATGTTTGGATGGTGGACTTTGAATTCTAAAAAAAAAACAAAAAGGACTCCTGAGATCATAGAGGTAATTAGATCCAAGAAAGAGCGTTAAACTTGCAGACCAATTTAAACTGAGCTCCAGGCCCACCAATGCTCATTTAGTTGTTTGAACCCTGCTGGACAGATCAACTTCTAGGAGTCGGGATAACATAATGGTTAAGGGCAGAGCTCATGTGAAACAGGACTAGATTCAAGTCCTGGCAGGTTATTCAACTTTCTCTATGTGCCTCAGTTTCCTTGTCTATAATGTTTATTAGCAATATCTACCTATTATAAAACATTTATTGAAGATTTACTGCATGTGGGCCCTTTGATAAGCTCTGGGAATATAATAGTGAGCAAAAAACTAAGTTCATTCTCATGATACTTAAGTACCAGAGAAGGAGTTGGACATTAGTCTATAACCATACAGGCGATAATAAAAAATTACATAATTAAAACACACCCATGCATATACACCTATGTACAAACACCATTCATGCTATGAAAAATTGCATAATTATAATTTTGTCATTACAAAGTGATGCATCTAGTTAGGAGAAACACCAGGGACTAAGAAAATGTGTAATAGGAGAGCTCACCTGGGAAGACCAGGCTGGAATTTGAAGGATCTACTCAAAGTGGCTATTCTGTAGTAATTCACTAATCCTGTGAATATGCAGGGGAAGGGGAATTTGAGGGAAGTGGGGAGGAAAGGGAAGTCCAGGCAGAGGGAAGAATATAAGTGAAGGCCCTGAGCGATGAGACAATAATGTGCATGAGTGACTCAGCAACATTTCAGGTGCATACTCAGCAGCGGCTGTCTTCTCTGAATGTAAACTACAGATAGGTGAGAAATAGAAGTGAAAGAAGACGTTGATTGGATCAGATATGTTCTAATGATTAAAACCCTTTTAAATATGTATGATGTTGAACGTAAAAATCTGCAACAGTTGAAGACTCTGCTTAATGAAGGCCTCCAAGAAGAAAGGTCGGCTTTCATGCCAACCCAGGACAAATTGCTCACTAATGAGTAACATGTTGATCATCAAGGCGCTGTCCCGGCTACATGCTGAGACAGACTTCTTCTACAGTCAGAAATAGTGAGTTTTCCAGCCAGCTTGCATCTTGAAGATTATCAACTGCTCTGGTATATTGATGATTCTTGCTCTAACTGATGCCACAAAGTGCTGGAAATGTGACTACCTGTCCCACCTCTCCCTCAGTCTCTTTAGGACTGGCTTGACTGACAGGATGCAACATATCCTTCATGGATTTCCTTGGAGTTCCCTCTGGGAGCTCCAGATGAAGCAGTGAACTATAGACAGCCATTGTCACTGGATATTCCAGCAGCTGATAATATGCATTTGATCAATTATTTTAATACTAGAGGTCCGGTGCATGAAATTCGTGCACGGGTAGGGTCCCTGGCCTGGCCAGTGATCAGGGCCAATCATGGCCTTTCTTCATTCTGCACTGCCCCCTGGTGGTCAGCGCACATCATAGCGAGCGATCAAACTCCCAGTCTCCCCATCAAACTCCTGAGGGGACACTTTGCATATTAGCCTTTTATATATATAGACTAGAGGCCTGATGCATGAAATTTGTGCAAGAGTAGGCCTTCCTTCCCCCAGCTACCAGCACTGGCTTCCCTCCAGCCACCCACAGGCACCCAGGACCCAGGCTTCCCTCGAAGCGCCGGCTTAATCTGGAAGATCATCCAGAAGGATGTCCGGTCTAATTAACATATTACGCTTTTATTATTATAGATAACTTGCTAAGGAGCTCCATGCATGAGGGCAAGCAGATTTTGTGCTTCCTGCCTACAGATTTTTCTTTTCTTAATCTTTGTTTTCTCAATCTCCACGATCTGAGTGTTATTTTGCTCAAAAAAGAAGGCATGTGTGGGGACCCAGCCCTGCACCTGGCTTATAGTAAGCCCACATCTCTGCTCTTACTCTGACTCTTTAGCATGTGTGCCAAGGGGCTGTACAGAGTGTAGTTAAAAGCATGGGCCTTGGAATAAGACAGAGATGGACTCAAATTTTTTTTAAAATTTTTTATTTATTTCAGAGAGGAAGGGAGAGGGAGAAAGAGATAGAAACATCAATGATGAAAGAGAATCATTGATCAGCTGCCTCCTGCATGTCCCCTACCAGGGGATGCGCCCTGACCGGGAATCAAACCATGAGTTCCTGGTTCATAGGTCGACACCCAACCACTGAGCCACACTGGCCTGACTAGACTCAAATTTAAGCTCCATAAGCTGTTGTATGTTGGGCATGATTCATTAATTCTCTGATTTTTTATTTCCTCAGCTGGAAAACAGAGATCATGCTGTGGGATTACTAAGATCAGTGATAACTGTGAAACCCCCTGGCCCAGGCCAACTGAGTAATAGATGGGAGGTTTGCAGAAGTTATCACCCTCATGGGTAACATGCTAGAATTATTCTCACTCGCACTGCTCTGTTCTACGTTGCTACTTTCTTTCTCCCAGCAAATGTGAGAGAGTTCACTTGGCTCGGAGGACATGCTGTTTTGACCATGGATATTGTATTAGCTGGAACTCATGGGGACTCTCTTTTTTCAGTCATGAGAATATTCATCATAAATTGGTTAAGGCAAAAGGGCCCATCAGTCCAGCTGCTCTTAGCTTCAGGCATGGCTGGATCCAGATGCACAAGCAAGGTCAAGACTCTGCTTTCCGCCATCTCTCATCTCCATTTTACTGGGTTTGGGCTCCCTTTTCAGGCAGCCTCTCCCTTTGTACTGACAAAAAATGGCCCTCAGCAATTTGAGGTTATGGATAGTGCCAGTTTAACAAGCAACTATTTTCCAAATGCTTCCAGAAGAATTCCTAGGCCTAATTCTCAGATTGACTTCTCTCATTGTCTATTGACATCTATACCAGTGGCCAGGGATGCAACATTCTGATTAGCTAGACCTGAGTCAGAAGCCACACCAGGAGCCACTCCAGGAGTGGGAGAGAAATGGGTGCTTAGAGGAAACGGGGGATGCTCTTACCTGAAGAGGTACCTGGAAATGTAGACAAAACTCATCCATGTTCACTAGCTATAGGTATTTTTTAATTTTTTCCTTTAATATCAACACTGTTCCCCATAAAATAACTGTAGGCAGAAGAGGCTCACTTGGATCAGCTGACCCCTCCTCCCAGCCTTGCTGGTCCTTCCTCCAACCTTTTCCTCACCCGGAGACACCGGGCCTCTGTAACTTCGCATTGGCCCCAGTCTGCACAGTGAGAATAGGTATCAGTGAGGGAGCTGATTGTAACCAATCATTTGGCTTCCTATCACCTGTGACTCCAGACCTGGGCCATGTCCTAAAAATAACCCTTACTTTCTTTGCTGCAAGCTCCTATTCCTGTCTTATTGGGCTTTGATGAGCGCAAGCAAATGGACCGCTTTAGTTTGGTAACATACCTGTGTGTCTATGCCAGGTGTGGGCAAACTTTTTGACTCGAGGGCCACAATGGGTTCCCATCTTATAGGTGAGTGAGCTCAGAGAGGTAGCAGTTTGCTCACTGTTACGCAGCTACCAAAGCCGTCTGACTCCGCAGCCCATGCTTCATACCATTTTTCTTCCTTCTCTTCCTCCTCTATTTATATTAAAAACAGCAAACTCTTCATAACTACCGTTCACCCAACAGCCCAGGGAAGAGCAACAGCTTAGAGCTCCCCGTCAGCCCTGAGGAGAGGCTGGCTTCCACTTCTGCCTCCAAGAATCCAGGTGACTCGCTCTGCACTTGGCTCTGCACTTGACCTCCACTGCCTCCCAGGAGTCCTGGAGGCCCAGGAGCTGCTCCCCAGCCCAGTCCTGCTGTTTTACAGGTGACACCAGAGCGCATCCAGCCCTGCTCTCCTCAGTGGGAAGTGCAACGATGGGTACTTGGTTCCCATGAAGCCCTCGCAACTCTCAGCTTCGGTTTCCCCAGCAAAGTAGGTAGGAGTGGCTAGCGAGTCAGGACAAATGGCACTCACAGCCCGGACCCGCCCGGGGTGGAGGGGGGCGGCTGGAAGAAGGCCCGAAGGCCCCGGTGCCTGAGGAGGTTTGAGAGAGAACCAAACCCTCTGGGCAAGGCCTCTGGGGAGCAGCAGAGGAAGGGACGGAGAAAGGTCTGTTGCAGGTACAGGCAAAGCAAAAACTAGTAAAAATCCCCTGTAGCTGCAACCTGCCGTTTATTTCCCAGAAATTGTTATGAATACCCTGTTCTTCCTCTCCCCACTTTCTTACTGAATACAGGAGGCTGTGTAGCCACAGAGGGTCAGAGCATGAGCTTTGGGTCTGAATCCACAAGTCACTGCGTGAATAACTTAAAGAAAGTGCGTTAGCCTCTCCATGCCTGACTTTTCCCATCACTAGAATGGGGGTGATAGTGCCTCATACGGTACTGAAGTGTTTCTCAACCTTTGCACTCTTGACACTTAGCGATGGGAACTGCCCTGTGCATTGTAGAATTTTTAGCAGCATCTCTGATCCCTACCCAGTAGATGCCAGTACCATTCATTTAACTACTCATAGCCGTAATAACCAAAAAGGCTTCAAACATTGCTAAATACACTGGAGGGGGTTCGGAGAGGGTGGGTAGCAAAATCAGCCCTGGTTGAGAATCCCTGCCTTATGAGATTCTTATAAGAATTAAACAAGTTAATATGACATATTTTAAGTCATTTAGAAGAGTGCCTGGCATGTCACAAGGGTTTACTAAGTGTTAGTTACTATTGCCATGCCCTTCCCCCTGCTGTTCCCACCGCCTGGGGCACCATTCCCTCCTTTTCACACTCCCCACACCCTCCCTTATGACAGACATTGCTCATTAACTGTCGCACTGCTCCTGAGGCCCTTGGGTCTGAATCCTGAACCTTCTCAACCAGCTTCCAGCTTCCAAGGTCCAGGTGTTTGTCAGTTACACTTCAAGACCCAGGAGCAATGCCTGGCACTTGCAAGCGGCCCTGGGTAGCTATTTCATTCTGACCGCATGATAACCCCATGCCGTCTATGCCCCCTTGGCAGTTGAGGAGACTGAGGCTTGGAGAGGTTAAATAAATTGCCTAAGGTCATGTGGTTATTAAATGATAACACCGGATGTGAACCCCAATTCTCAAAATCCTCAAAGACCATTTTCTACTCTCCTCAAAGCTAGTTTGATTCCGAAGCTCATAATCTTAAACCTGATAATGGATAGTTAATGCATGAATGTTCTACAATGGGGGCGGAGGAAATATGCTAATAAACCACCTCTCCAATAAAAACTGGGAAGCCCTGATTTGTAGCCCAATTCCTATGGTGTAAATACTTTCACCATGGCCAGTCGGACATTATCAGTGGTTTAACGACTGGACTCACCAAATTCCTTAGAATGTAACAAGTGATTCTTGTGAGTTGGTGCAAGCAGGTGCCAACACACCACATGGTGGCTTCCGGTCCATTTTAGAACAAGAGCACCTGCAAATAAGTGAAACCCATGAAATCTCAAGGTATTGAAGGCAGTGGAAGAACAAGCTAAGGCAGAGACCCTAAAGTTTGACGTCTACACACAAACCCCTCGGTCTGAGTTCCGCTGCTGCATTTCCAAAATCTAACATGGAGAAACGCCACAGACTGTGTCCAGAAAATTAGCCCAGGCTGACATTAGCTTTGTGGGCTCACCAATTGCCTGCAAGTTCCTTTTTTTGGAAGAAAAAATAAAACAAAAAACACCCCCCCCCCTTAGACTGATTGTTTCTAGCAAACAACCCAAGAATAAATATTAGCAGCAGGGCAGTGAGTCTGCACTGATGTGTGGTTTGCAGCCGGTTTCCCCTGCAGAGAGGCACTGCGAGACATGCTTCAATTAGCACTGTAGCTCCGGGCCAGTAAAAGAAGCATCAGGGATCCATCTCGCTGGGCTCTGTGTAAGGCGTGCAGCCCTGCTGTAATTAGTATGGAAGCTACGCTTAGTTAACCTAATGAGCGTTAACCGTGTGCTCGCTCTGCTCCTAAGCAGGCAGAGGCCTCCTCCTGCCTTCTTCCCATCCCAGCTTCCCATCAGATGGCAAAGATGAACGATTTCATCTTGTCCCCGTCGGGCAGTTTCTCCTTCACCCTGGTGAGTCCCAGTGCGTCGTCAGACTCTCCAGTGAGCGTGTACAGTCATTTGCCATCTTTGAACATTGGGTGGAAACACATCCTCAGTGGCTTCCCATGTACACAGGTTGCATTCTGGAAGTGGCTTCCCTGGAAAACATGCTAGAGAGCGTGGGGCTTGATATCAGGTAGGGCTGTCTCCCGTGAAAGCGAATAGACTGCTTAGCCCTGACGATGGTCAGAGATCTTTGTTTCTCGAGTCTTCCTAACAATCCCCCTTCGCTTCAAAATAGAGGGGGAAAAATCAGCAACAATCACCAAGAGAATTCACTGGAGTTTAAAACTCTGAATGCAAAAGGTGCATAAGTCCCTTTTCCTATAGATTCTGTACCAGGTCTTCGTTGGAGGAGTCAGAGAATTGTCTGGAACATGGTTGATGTATAAATTCCAAAGAAGGAGCCAGGAAGGGGAGAAAGAACATGGATTTTGGAGTCAGACAGACACACCTGTGTTCCAAGTCTGGTTCTGCCAAGTTCTGGCTGTGCGTCCTTGGGACGTTCCTTAAACTCTCGGTGCCTCAGTTTCCTGATCTGTAAAATAGAGACAATCATATTAACCTCACAGGGCTCCTGGAACTGGACTGTGGAGTTTCCAAGCCCAGCTTGAGGCACTTGGTGAGTACTCTGCATTAGTGGTTAAAACAACAACAACAAAATCATCTCCAGGGAATTTGGTTTGAAGACCCAGAGGTCAGCATACAGACTTTTCTTTTGTTCCATCCTAATGACTTGAGTATTATGCCCCTAATAATCTTCAAGATTCTTTTTGCCTGTAACTCTTTATAACCCTTACTAGAGGCCCAATGCACGAAATTCGTGCAAGAGTAGGCCTTCCTTCCCCCGCTGCCAGCACTGGCTTCCCTCTGGCACCTGGGACCCAGGCTTCATCCTGAAGGTCATCCGGAAGGACGTCTGGTCTAATTAGCATATTATGCTTTTATTATTATAGATAGGGACCTAGATTGCTTCCTGCTCTGTAAAAGTTTGTTGTTGTTGTTGTTTTAAATGGGATCCTCAAAATCCAGACGCCTCTCTGGCCCAGAAAGATGGAAAGCATTGGTATAGGTGCTGTCCACCATGGATGACATAAAGAAGACAAAACACTGAAAACGACCTCAAATTCTCCCCCATGCTGGCTTGTCTGGACAGGGGCTTCTGAATCCATATTGGCCTGACTAGAAACACTCTCCCTGATGATGTCATAGGCCTCTCCAAGAGTTGACAAGGACATAAATCCCCCCCAGGCATTGTGAGCTAGCTCTGTCTCTCAGGTTCCTAAGGGGCCCTTGAGAGTCCACTCCATGAGGGGAAAGGTCTGGCCTGTTAGAGGCTCGAAGCTGACAAACTTTTGCCCCACTAGCCATCACATTTATTATCTTACTCTCATCTTTTCCCGTTTTTAATCAATTCCTGAGAAATCTCTCCAATAGAGCTTTATCAAGAAATGCTTCTTTGTTCTTCCTGTGGAGACACAGAGGATGGGGTGCTGGCATGGTCCCCGGTAAGGAGGGTGGCTGAGATCAGACATCTCTATAGGCCCACCCACCCTGGCCCCTGGGTGGACCTTGGGGAAGATGATGGAAGTGTTCATATATAACAGCTCTGTATCCAGAGATGTAACTTTGGAAGCCCGTGTCTGTGAGGCCAGGAGGACACTATTACTAACCTGACCCTAAAAGATAGATTTTCTTTCCTGCCTCCACTGACTCTGGAATCTCATCCCAGAGAAATAAAAACATGAAGACATGTCTTATTTCAAATGTCTAAAAGACTGTTATGTAAAGGTAGAAAATGACCTGATTCATGTTATTTAAAGGGTAGAAATGTAAATAATGAATGAAATACTAGTATATATGAGAGGAAGATATACATGTATACTAGTATACTAATATACAGGACATTAAGGAGAAGGACATAAAGTGATCTAGATGGGGCTTTAGGGTTTATGCATCTGCCAATTCATTCAAAAGATATCCACTGAGCACCAACTATGTGTCAGACACAGTTCTAGATGCTGAGGACATACAGGTGAGTCATAGGCCCATATTTCCCATAGTCCCATTCTCTTTCTGTCCTTCCTTTCCTTCTCCCTTTCTTCACCCATTAATCATGAATTTTAGTGCTTACTATTACTAAGAAGTGTGCAGGGCATTGAGATCTCAGAAAATAGTAAACAAATAGACAATTGCAAAGCAATGTGGGAAATAGTTACTGTATATAAAGCACTTTCTATGGGCCACGCACCATGGATTAGCTCACTTAGTCCTCATGTAACTCTATTTGGTGTGGAACTATTAGCTCACTTAGTCCTCATGTAACTCTATTTGGTGTAGAACTATTATCCTCATCTAATAGGTGATGAAACTAAGGCTCAGAGAGTCTGATTCAAAGTTCAGATTCTTAAACATGACTTTGGATAATTAATGCATGTGATGGATTAATAATGGATAATTAACACAGTGAGACGGGGTGCTGCTAAACCATCTCTCCAAGAAAGGAAGAAAGCCCTCATTTGTAGCATTTGCCAACTCCCCTGGTGTACTTACCCCCACCGTGGCTGATTTGAAGTTACCAACCGTGTCACAACTCATTCATAGAATTCCTGACAATGTAATCATTGGTTCTTGTGAACTGGCACAAGCCAGGCTCCAGCACATGACTGAGGCTATGCAATGCTGGTAGAGCCAGAGGAGAAGCCGGTAACCCAGCTGTGGGGACTTGGTTGCAGAATTTCAGAAAAGTGAGCCATAAACTCCTTTTACTTCGGTCCCTGGAGCTGCCGACCCCCACCATTTTTTAAAATATTTCTTTCTTTTTTTTCTTTTTTGGAAGCCTAGTTGTTCATTTCCTTGGATTCTCTGAGATACCCCCGTATCCTTCCAACATACTGCTTCTTGCCCAAGATGATTCATGTTGGGCTTCGTTATAGAAACACACAACAATCTTGTTAAGCAATGCAGAGGGACCTCTCCGCTGAGGTCCTTTGTTACTGGAACCAGGGCAGTGCTCCTCCACAGAGCAGCGGCAGTATGTCCTTGTCAATTAAATGCAGCTTAATGAATCGACATGCTCTTCTGATGATTCAGGGACCTGTACTCCCAGAACAATGGAAGCCGTCACTCTATCAAAGGAAAACCTAGCAGCAAGATCCCCGGGTGCACTTAAGCATGTGTGTATACACCATTAACTACTTGGCAGAGAGACTGAGGGAACATTGTGACCACAAATAACATAAACTGAAGTCAGGGAAGCTGGTGCCAATTGAAGAGACATCCGTGCTGAGGACGAAAATTATAACCGAAGCCAATAGCAAAGTACAATTCCATTTCAAAGGAAAGGGCCTACAAACATTGCAGAAATTCAGCTAGAGAGTAAAACAATAAATGTCTACCTGAACTTTGCAGGCAAGGGGATCTGAGCTTTTCTGTCCACTGTTTTCCAGCTCTCTGTGACCTTGGGCAAGGCGCCTTCCATCTTAGAGCTTCAGGCTCCACTTGTATAATATTGGATAGAAGATTCAGGGTGGTTCTGAGAAATAAAAATATGTCGATTCTTGAGAGTCATGTTGGCCCATAATTAATATTCATGAGGTGGCAGTTAATGCTATCAACAATGAAGAGGGGGAGGGGAGGAGGATGAAGATGATGACATTGTTGTCAATGATGATGCTGGCTACAATTCAAGTTCTGCCTCATCCAGAAAGCCCTCCTGACCACTCTATCCCTGCCCAATTTTCCTAACCTTTAAAAATAGGCCTGATGTAGTTTTTGCCTCCAAAGGTAAGTAAATAATTACCTGTTGGCGCAGGGGCAAAGCCTGTGTTTCAAGTAACTTCTATGTCTCATGCAGGGACAAAAGCACAAGATCTGAAACAACATTGCATTTCTGAGCAGTTTAGTCATTCTTAGTTATTGTAGTCATTGCCAAAAGTCACACAGCTAACAAGTGGCCGAGTTCGGTAAGTTCAAAAACAGGTCTGGCCCTAACCGGTTTGGCTCAGTGGATAGAGCGTCAGCCTGCGGACTCAAGGGTCCCAGGTTCGAGTCCAGTCAAGGGCATGTACCTTGGTTGCAGGCACATCCCCAGTAGGGAGTGTGCAGGAAGCAGCTGATCGATGTTTCTCTCTCATCGATGTTTCTAACTCTCTATCCCTCTCCCTTCCTCTCTGTAAAAAAATCAATAAAATATATTTTTTTAAAAAACACACAAAAAACCAGGTCTGCCTACTCCATAGCCCAGGCCCTTGCCTTCTGCTTTATCTTTCCTCCCGGGTATGTTCTTATCTAATAATTAAGCTTAGTGTTGGGATCCACTCTTCTAGTTGCGCTTGATGCTGATGATAGTCTTATTGGTGTGTTTCCAAATCCCATGGTGAGTCTCAAAGGTGGGGACCTTTTGATTGATTATGGTTCCAAGCAATGTCAAGTACACATGGAGGATGAATTCCTGCCCTTCTTAGAACCCCAGCACTACGGATTTGTCAGAGCAGAATTAAACTAGAAACTATCAAGCGATACCGAATCTATTTGGTGTCATGGATGGTGGTGGATAACACCCGTGGATAGCACCCATGGTGTTTAACACCTGGGAGGTAATTGGGACTCTCCTAGTGTTTGCACTCCAATTAATTTAGATTTGTTGACCTGCTCTCATGATGGATGCCGAGGGCCAGGGGCTTCGAGAAAGTTCTGCTGCTCCTCCTCCAGAGGCTGTGCACTCTCGGCGCTGGCCCCTGTCCTTGGCTTCAGTGTGGACCTATGGCCAGGGCTCTTCACACAGGCTGCTCAGGCCATAGTCCCAGCTCCGCCGCCTACAAGCCACCATGTGAACTTAGGTTAGGTAACCTCTCTACGCCAGTTCCCTTGTCCACATAATAGGGAAGATGCTCCAAATGCATAGGCCTGTCGTAAGGAATAAGTAACATGTCACATAAAATGGCCAAGAGTCTTGGTTCCCAGGCAGTAATGCTCCCCCTACGCCTACCCCGGAGCTCCTGGGTTACCAGCCACCAGGAAGGCCCAAGCACAATGTATAACACAGGTTGACCTCTGTAGGGGTAGGAGGAATTGAGATGCCCTCCGACCTTCCATTCCTCCTTCTCCTCCACACCTCCATCGCGCATCACACACGCCTCTGCAGCGTCATGCTGCACCTGCCAGACTTCCCTCCACACACAGATCCAGTGGGGCGAAGTGCTTGCTGTGGGATCCGAGCGCCGAATTCATTTACCTGCACCTCCAAAACCTGGCTGTGTCCCGCTGCAAGCCATTTAGTGTGTGTCAGCATTTCTAGAATGTGAATGATCATTGAGCTGAACGAAAAGAAGAAAACAATGCCTATCAGTGTTTGGCACCTGATAATCACACAATGCATGCTCTTGCTGTTCCAGATAATTTCACCGTACGTGAAGGGCTACGCAAAAGCCCTCTCTCTGTATGTCTCTCTCTCCGCCTCTCTCCATTTTTCTATGTGTGTGTATCATTTATCTCAGTCCTTTTCTGCATATTTCTTTCACTCTTTTTTTTCAGACTCTCTCATGTCGCACTCTGTCTCTTCCTTGAAACTATTCTCTCTCTCTCTCTCAATTCCCTCTCTCCCTCCCTTCCTCATCCTCTCCCTCCATTCCTCTCTCTCACTTCCTCTCTTTTGGACAGAGGTTCACTGTAGCTCCTTTTTTGAATTTGTTTAGCCACATCAAGCTCTTGATAGGTATAGGTCTCAGTTTAGACTTTAATCGTATCTGTAGGGATTTGAAGTCTTTGTTTTGCAGAATTGCTTGTTTGCTTCAACACTCTGTCTCCTTCTCATCTCTGCTCTTGGAGGAAAGGGGACAGAACTGGGGTCAAACACTGGTCATTTTGTATCCTGGTGTTTGTTCTGAGTGTGAAATATTCCTTTCCTTTGTTAATATTTCTAGGAGTTCTTTTTTCTTTTATAATAAAAAACAAACCCGCCCTAACTGGTTTGGCTCAGTGGATAGAGCGTCGGCCTGCGGACTCAAGGGTCCCAGGTTCGATTCTGGTCAAGGGCATGTACCTTAGTTGCGGGCACGTCCCCAGTAGGAGATGTGCAGGAGACAGCTGATCGATGTTTCTCTCTCATCGATGTTTCTAACTCTCTAATCTTACTCTCCCTTCCTCTGTAAAAAATCAATAAAATATATATATTTTTTAAAAAGATGAAACTGTTGTGACATTTAAAAAACAAAACAAAACAAAACAAAAACCCTGACCTTCATACAAAAAAAAAAAAAGAATAAGTAACCTTTGGGGTGCTGAGGTAGATGGTTTGGGAGCCCTGGCCAGATTGCTCAGGAGATGGCCCAGGGGTCCAGTGATGCCGGGTGAATGCTGTCGCTGCAAGGCAAACACTGCCGGTGAGCAGGAAGAATGACAGCATGCAGCGCGGAGTGCAAGCTCTCCAAAGGGAGCAGAATGTGCACGATAATTCATCCGAACTCCCATTTGTAACTCAACACACACATTCAGATGCCAATCCAAGTCTATAAAGAATTAATTAGGGAATTTCACAGTCAAAACTCATAAATGTATCACTGATAAGAACAACCATTCCCCCTGTCAGACTTGAAGGATGGCTGTCAGATGGAAATAAAGGAAACACAGAAGGAAGAGGGCCTGCGTCTCTTCCTTTCCCGAGTTAGAGGAGAGAAGATCGTTAAGAACGTGCAGAATTCAGAGGGAGAGGCTGACATGCTCCTAGACCATGAACTCCACAAGGGCAAGGCCGGCCGTGCCGTTGTGTTCACTGCTGGAGCCCCAGTGCACAGCTTGGTGCTGGGACATAGTAGGAACTAAAAATAGTTCTTTAATTGACTAAAGATTCAAAAAGAAGAAGTCGACAGTAATGAGATGGATGACCCCAACTTTGGCTTCTCTCCATTGCTCTCACCACTTCCTGTCTCACTTGGCATCACCTCCCTATCTGAGTGCTTCTAGCTATTCTCACCCAGTTAGTACAGCAGCAACCCCAGGAATAATGAAGAGCATGGCTTTGGAACTTAACAGGTGCAGCTCCATCCTAACTTCCTTCAGCCTCCGTTAGTTCTTCATGTCTTAAAAAAAGCTAATAATTACATTTACATCATAGAATTTTTTTCTTCAAACTTATTTGAAGATAGACTTTAGCTACTGCTATTATTACTATGAGAAGGGAAGGAGACGATATTAGTCTGCTGGGGCTATAATAAAAATAATACTGCAGTCTGTGTGGATTGAACCTCAGAAATGCATTTTATCATAATCCTGGAAGCTACAAATTCAAGATCAAGGTGTTGGCAGAGTTGGTTTCTGGTGAGGCCTCTCTCCTTGGCTTGCAGTCACTGCCTTCTGTTGTGTCCTCACATGGTCTTTCCTCTGTGTGTGCATCTCTGATGTCTCTCTGTGAGTCCAAATTTCTCTTCTTATCAGGACACCGGTCAGATTAGATTAGGGCCCATGCCAATGGCCTCATTTCTTCAAAGGCCCCATCTCCAAATGTATTCTAAGGTACCAGGGATTAGGCCTTCAGCACATGAATTCTGCAGAGACACAATTCTGCCCATAACAGGGACCACCAGTATATCCACACTGATTTAATCAAGCTTCCCAATAGCTTAAGAGAAAACAAAAATGTATCTTTCCACTGGCCCTGAGCTGAGTTCACCCTTGCAAAATGCTTGACCTAAGAGATGTTTTTCAAACCTGACCCTTGCAAAATGCTTGACCTAAGAGATGTTTTTCAAACCTGATCTGTTAGTGTGCAAAGAGCCCGACAGACAGAGCTCTAGTCACTGGCTACATCATAGGATCTCAATCAAGTATCTTGTTCTCTCCCTGCTCCTCATTTAGGAGAAGTGGATTATACCACACGGTGCCCTACATCCTACCTGCTATCATTCTAGGTACATGACTGCTTAAGAAACTAGAAAGAGCTGCAAAGGTGAGAATACAAAGTATGTGTTTGTTGAGGATTGCAAGATGGGAGAGGGATTTAAATCCTGGGTGGAAAAGATGAAGGGATTAAGAAGTACAAATTGGTACTAATGAAATAGTCATGGGGATATAGTACAGCGTAGGGAATATAGTCAATAATATTGTAAAAATTATGTATGGTGTCAGGTGGGTACCAGAATTATCAGAGGGATCACTTCATTAAATATATAATTGTCTGACTATGCTGTACATCTGGAATTAATATATCAAATATAATAATATTCACTGTCAACTGTAATTGAAAAAAATTTAAGTATGAATTTATATACAGAATAGTGTTCCTACCTGTATCTTTCAGTTGGCTCTAGCACTCTCCATGTTAGTAAGGGTGCGGTAGAGAACATTAAAACCATGTGAGAAAAAAGAATAGTCAGAGTATCAAGGTTGTGAGAAAACTCAAGAGAATCTTCATCATTGTGATTCTTCCATCTTGTCCAGCACAGGGAAGAGGCTTAAGGTCTAGGTTGTTACCAGAAAGAAAACAATCTAACACACAATCTTGTTCATTCATGAAGCATGGCAAATGGTGCAAAGATTCCCTGTTTTTTTCTTTCAAAATGTCTTTCTAGGTTTTTTTAAATTAAATTTATTTGGGTGACATTGGTTAATAAAATTATATGGGTTTTATTTATTTTTTATTTTTTTTACTTTGCTTTTTTATTTTTATTTTTTTATTGATTAAGTTATTACATATGTGTCCTTATCCCCACATTATCCCCTCAGCCCCCCCACTCATACCCTCACCCCCCTGTTGTCTGTGTCCATTGGTTAGGCCTATATGCATGCATATAAGTCCTTTGGTTGATCTGCACAATTCTATACTACATCATCTGTATATTGCATTGTGTGTTTACCACCCAAATTCAAAGCTCCCTCTATCACCATATATTTGACCCCCTTTACCTTTTATTACTCCTCCCCCCCCCAGTCCTTCTTTCCCTCTGGTAACCACCATACTGTTATCTATGTCCACAAGTTTTTGTTTGTCTTCGTTGTTCATTTGTTCCTTTTAGTTTTATAAGCCACATATGAGTGAACTCATGTGGTTCTTGACTTTTTCTGTCTGACTTATTTTGCTTAGCATGATAGTCTCAAGATCTATCCATGCTGTTGAAAATGGCAGTATTTCATCTTTTCTTATGGCTGAGTAAGTATTCCATTGTATATAGGTACCACATCTTCTCTATTCAATCATCTGTCGAAGGATAATTTGGTTGTTTCCATATCTTGGCCATCATGACTCATGCTGCAATAAACATAGAGGTACATATATCTTTATAAATGTTTTCAATTTGGGAGGTAGATACTCAGAAGAGGGCTTTCTGAATCATATGGTAACTCCAGTCTTAATTTTTTGAGGAACGTCCAAACTGTTTTCCATACTGTACTAGTTTACATTCCCATCAGTAGTGAATGAGGGTTCCTTTTTCTTCACAACCTCTTCAACATTTGTTATTACTTGTCTTGTCAATAACAGCCATTCTAATGGGTGTGAGGTGATATCTCATTGTAGTTTTCATTTGCATTTCCATAATAGCTAGTGAAGTTGAACATCTTTACACATATCTGTTGTATGTATGTCTTCTTGGGAAAAGTGTTCAGGTCCTCTGCCCATTTTTAATTGGATTGTTTGTTTGGTGTTAAGTTGTATGAGGATTTTTAAAAAATAATTTCTATTGATTTTTACAGAGAGAGGATGGGAGAGGGAGAGGAGAGAGAGAAATATTGATGTGTCCTGAACAGGAATCGAACGAGCAACCTTTCAGTGCTCAGGATGAGGCTCAATCAACTGAGCCACACTGGCCAGGAAGAGTTGTATATTTATATATTTGGGATAGTAACCCCTTATTGGACGTGTTGTTTATAAATATCTTCTTCCATTCGGGTTTCTTGCCTTTTTGTTTGTTGATGGTTTTTTTAATATATATTTTATTGATTTTTTACAGAGAGGAAGGGAGAGGGATAGTTAGAAACATTGATGAGAGAGAAACATCGATCAGCTGCCTCCTGCACACTCCTGACTGGGGGTGTGCCCGCAACCAAGGTACATGCCCCTGACCGGACTCGAACCTGGGACCCTTCAGTCCTCAGGCCGACGCTCTATCCACTGAGCCAAACCGGTTAGGGCTGTTGATGGTTTTTTTTGCTGTGCAAAAAGCTTTTTAGTTTGATATAGTTCCATTCATTTATTTTTTTCTTTTACTTCCCTTGACTTTGAGGAAAAAATCATAAAATCCTCTCTAAGACCAAGGACTATAGATTACTACCTATGTTTTCTTTTATGTAATTTGTTGTTTCAGATCTTATATTTAGATCTTTGATCCATTTTGAGTTAATTTTTGTGTATGGTGACAAATAGCAGTCTAGTTTCATTCTTTAGCATGTGGCTTTTCCATTTTCCCAACATCATCTATTGAAGAGGCTTTCTTTTCTCCATTGTATGTTATTTTTCCATTACATTTCTGGGTTCTTAATTCTATTCCATTTGTCTGTGTGTCTGTTTTTCTGCCAATACCATGCTGCTTTTATTACTGTCACTTTGTACTATAATTTGACATCAGGGAGTGTGATACCGCCAGCTTTGTTATTTTCTCTAAGAATTGCTTTGACTACTCATTGTCTTTTGTGGTTCCATACATTTCTGATTAATTTTTTTTATTTCTTTAAAAAATGACATTGGGATTTTGAAGGGGATTGCATTAATTGTATATATTGCTTTAGGTAATATGGCCATTTTAACTATGTTGATTCTTTCAATCCATGAACAAGGACTATCTTTCCATTTCTTTGTGTCTTCTTTAATTTCTTTTAATAATGCCTTGTAGCTTTTTAGTGTATAGGTCCTTCACATCCTTTGTTAAGTTTATCCATCGGTATTTTTTAATGCATTGAGGGGCACAAAGATGGTTCAACATATGCAAACCAATCAATATGATACACTACATTAACAAAATAAAAGACAAAAATTATATGATCATATCAGTGGATGCAGAAAAAGCATTTGATAAGATAAAGCATACATTTATAATTAAAATATTTAATAAAATAGGTATAGAAGAGAAGTACCTCAAAATAATAAAGGCCATATGTGACAAACTATCACCTAATATCATATCCAATGGTGAAAGACTGAAAACTTTTCCTCTAGGACCAGGAACAAGACAGTGATGTCCACTCTCACCACTCTTATTCAACACTAGAGGCCCGGTGCATGAAATTCGTGCACTGGAGTGGAGGGTGTCCTTCAGCCCAGCCTGCACTCTCTCCAATCTGGGACCCATGAAAGAGTAAGCCTTCTGTCCCCCAGCTGCCGGCACTGGCTTCCCTCTGGCACCTGGGACCCAGGTTTCCCTCACAGAGGAAGGCCCCGCTCACCCGCTGCAGCCCACCAGTTGGTGGCCTGGGCCTCCCTCTTTGAGGCGATTGTGGAGTCCCCCAATTGATTGCCCTGCTGGCTGGTGGCCTGGGCCTCCCTCTGCAGGGTGATCATGGGGCAATGGCTGGGCCCCCTACCGATGGCATCGCACCCACCTTGGCTGGTCTGGTGCCAGAGGGTGTCATAGTGTGGTCCCAGATGGTCATCCGGATGGTCATTCCGCTGTTTGGCCATTCAGTCGATTTGCATATTATGCTTTTATTATATAGGATAATACTGGAAGTCCTAGCCAGAGCAATCAGACAAGAGAAAGAAATAAAAGACATCGAAATTGGAAATAAAGAAGTAAAATGGCCTGGCCAGTGTGGCTCAGTGGTTGAGCATTGACCCAGGCACCAGGCGGTCATGGTTCAATTCCCAGTAAGGGCACGTGCCTGAGTTTTGGGCTCAATCCCCAATAGGGGGTGTGCAGGAGGCAGCTGATGGGTATTTCCCTCTCATTGATCTCTCTCTCTCTCTCTCTCTCTCTCTCTCTCTCACTAGGTGCCTCTAGTATTTTACTAGAGGCCTGGTGCCTCTCTCTCTCCCCCCCCCCCGCCCGCATATCCTGATTCTCAATTATATGTGTGTCATTTTGTATTCCTTTCATTGTGCATCCTTAGGAAAGGCTGCATTTTTGTGTGTCTGCTTTTTTATTCAAATATCCACTGCATGTCAGATTTTAGATATTGGTTTCCATTTCTTAGAACCAACTGTGTTCCCACAGTTTCCAGGTAATTTGTATACTTGCCTTGGAAATAGCTTTGGGTGACCTTGTTCCAGCCTATTGTATCGCTGGTAGGCATTTCTTTTTTATTTATTTTACTAGAGGCCTGGTGCCTCTAGTATTTTACTAGAGGCCTGGTGCCTCTCTCTCTCCCTTCCTCTCTCTGAAATCAATATAAACATTTTTTTAAAAGAAGTAAAATGGTCACTTTCTGCAGATAACATGATTCTTTATATAGAAAACTCTAAAGGTTCCACCAAAAAAGTATCAGGAACAATAAAAAATATATAGTAAAGTGGCAGGATAAAAAATCAATGTACAAAAATCCATCATGTTTTTATATACTAACAGATAAATTTCAGAAAAAGAAATGAAAAAAAGCCTTTTAATTCTGCCGCTGGGATCTTCTGGTAGTCTTCTCTAGCCTCTATCTTTCCTCCCCTTAACCTTATACCCTTGGTTGTTACTGTTCTTCTCTCAGGTTCTTGCTCTGTCATGAAGGAACTCCTTAAATCCCTCAGGTTCTGAACATCAGCCTGGTTCCTTCCACTGTCATAGGAAGAGACTTCAAGCCTTTCACGTTCCTCTGGTGAGAGCAGATGAGGGCTTGAATCCTTGATCTTCCACTTTTTAGTTGTGTGACCTTGGGAAAGTTGCCGAACCTCTCTGTGCCTCTATTTCTTTATCTGTGAAGTGGGAATGACTATTGCCCCTGCCTCATAGAGTTGTTATGAGGGTTAAATGAGCTAATATGCATCAAGTCTGAGGACAATGCCTAGTAAGCGCAATACATGTTAACTGTTTTGATCCAGAGGTGAGCATCCATGCTAGTGCTCAAGGTTGGGCAGGACAACTTATTGAGCAGGACAATTCATAAAAAAATATTTACCTATCATTTTCTTTTTAATTTCTTGCTCTGTTTTATAAGGTACATAATATATTAATACATAAATACATTTTTGCAATTTATAAATAAATGTATAGATTGTAGAATGCTTCAAAATGCTAATGGATGCACAATCAAAAGAGTTTGGAGAGCATTGATCTATAAGCAAAGAATCCCTTCTTTTTAAGAAAAAAAAATAATTTTTAGAATACTATTTTTCAGAACACACCTTCCTTTTGTTACTACTGACTTCCTTCCTGAGCAAAATATAGTTGTCACTATTATGCTAATCTTTCCAAAGATGGCCTCCCCATCAAGAATACAGGGGGAAATCTCATCCTGCTACTAATAAGTGTTTACACTCACCAAAACACAACGGTGTCTGAGAGAGAGAATGAAAGAATGTCAGGGATGTTTAACATATAATAAATCAGCATTCCCGGCTACCATACAACTCATTACCATTTGCTACTTCCTGCTCATTAGCCACCGCCCCCCCCCCCCCGCCCGCATATCCTGATTCTCAATGATATGTGTGTCATTTTGTATTCCTTTCATTGTGCATCCTTAGGAAAGGCTGCATTTTTGTGTGTCTGCTTTTTTATTCAAATATCCACTGCATGTCAGATTTTAGATATTGGTTTCCATTTCTTAGAACCAACTGTGTTCCCACAGTTTCCAGGTAATTTGTATACTTGCCTTGAAAATAGCTTTGGGTGACCTTGTTCCAGCCTATTGTATCGCTGGTAGGCATTTCTTTTTTATTTATTTTACTAGAGGCCTGGTGCACGACATTCATGCACTGTGGGGCGGGGAGGTCCCTTAGCCCAGCCTGCGCCCTCTCACAGTCTGGGACCCCTCAGGGGATGTCTGCCTGCTGGCTTAGGCCCGCTCCATGAGGGAGCGGAGCCTAAGCCAGCGGGCAAGCATCCGGCCCAAGGGGTCCTTAGTGCTGCTGCCTTGCCACTGGCCACTACACTTGTCAGGCCATGAGCCCGGGCTTCTGGGCTGAGCAGCACACCCCTGTGGGGAGCACACTGACCACCAGGGGCAGCTCCTGGCATTGAGCATCTGCCCTCTGGTGGTCAGTGCACAATCATAGCAACTG
>NW_005871224.1:288091-413097 GCF_000147115.1 Myotis lucifugus | reverse complement strand
ACTGATTAACCAATGAAAAGGGTAGCGGTCGTACGCTAATTACCATGTTTCTCTTTTATTAGTGTAGATTATTATTTTTTTAAATATATTTTTATTGATTTCAGAGAGGAAGGGAGAGGGAGAGAGAGATAGAAACATCAGTAATGAGAAAACGAATCATTGATCAGCTGCCTCCTGCATGCCCCCTACTGGGGATAGAGCCCATAACCCGGGCATGTGTCCTGGGCTGGAATTGAACCTGGGACCCTTCAGTCTGCAGGCTGATACTCTATCCTCTGAGCCAAGGGGCACTGGTAGGCATTTTTTAAATCCCACTGCCAATACCCAGAATTGAGTAATCTTGATTTTCTCCAAGTAATTTTGTACCAAAGCCACCTGCCTCTTATGCAGGTGCCTCTCTTTCACTATCCAGAGTAACCTGAGAGTAGAGGGGACAGTGATGGTGCTGGGACTGGTGGTGAACTTTCTCCTTATAAGGAGGGTTTCTAACCTTGGCACTACTGACATTTGGGCCAGACAGTTCTTTGTAGGGCGGTTCCCTGAGGTGTTTAATGACATCCCTGGCCTCTACCTGCTAGATGACATCAGTATTCCTCCCCGAGTCATGACAACCAGAAATGTCTCCGAATGTTGCCACTGTCCCCTAGAAAGCGAACAGCATCCTTAGTTGAGAATCTTTCCTTAGAAGTAGTCAAGCAAAATGTGAACATCCATTTCAAGTTTCTCAAGTTCGAGTGCCAGATGGGAACTTGAACCAGATTCTAAAACCCCTGATTTACTATAAAAGTCTATCATATCATAAAATAGTTTTAAGTCAGTGTTGTTGATGGTATGAGATGGGAGAGAGAGGAAAGAGGCAGCAATAGAAGTTTAGAATCCAGGTAAATGGAATTGGGGTCCCCCAAGGCATCCTCTGAGATGGTCCCCATTCCCGCACTCCCACATTCATCCCAGCAGGTCAGTGTCTCATCAGCACTGGGATGGAGGAGGAGAGGCAGGAGGCAAACCTAGGAGCTTGAGATTCATAGCACACTAAGTGGCTGCGATTCCCCCGGGGGCCCTCAGGGACATTTTGCCCTTTCATTCTCAGGAGCAGGTGCAATGCTAGAGCTTTATATCCCCTCCCCTGCCTCCCACACCAGCTCTGTGCTTCCACATCTCTAAGTACCAGGAGATATTGTTAAAGGTGATGCCCTGCCCCTGGCATTTCCAAGCTCTCCTTTCTGCCTCTGGGCAATAGCTTCCCTTCTGAAGTGCTGGAGGGAAAGTGAGACCGCCATAGCTTCGCCCTCTCCCTGCCCACAGATCCCCACAACCAGCACAATCCTCATGGGCATTCACATTCCAAAGTAAGGGCTGCAGACAGACACAATCCATAATCTTTTTCTGAAAGGATTGTGCAATCTAAGGAGCATATACTGATTGCAAAGCTAACATAATCCTCTGCTGATTATTTCTCTTATTATTAAGTAACCATCTCACCAGAGCCTGGAGGTTTGGGGCTTTTTTAGGCCAGCCCCCAGCTCTGAAATTGACACGGCCAAGATAATTAGACCTCACCTCAAGGACTCATTCCGCCTACCTCCCTGAAAAGTTTGCGGTTGGGTTTCTTGACCTTCCCATTAAGAATAGCTCTTATGCTTAGCTGGGCCATATTTCAGTTTAATTGTCCTGCCCATGACACACTCCCTGTCTCGCATGCAGGAAGCAGAATGAATTAGAAGTCTCCGGTTCCGCCTCGTGGAATCTTTCCCTCCCTTATGCTATGTTTAGCACTTGTGTGGGCACTTGGCTGATGCCAAATACAACTTATTGTTTTAATTCCTGTTTTGAAGAGACACACTTGGGGTAGAAGAACTTGCCGAGATATCTGTTCTGTTGTCCACCTCCCTTCCTGTAGACTGTAGGCTTATTCTTGTCTCAAGCACAGAGGACGTCCACTTCATCTGAGGCATTGCTCATTGATATAGAAACTCTGGTTGGGTACCCTGCTGTCACATTTTCCATTTAAGCAACATGTACTGTGCACCTGCTGAGTGACACAGCCTTGAATAAGTCACAACTCCTGACCTTAAGGAACGACTGAGTCAGATGGGAAAGCAAACTGGTTAATGGACTTTACAATCTGACACAAAAGCAATGAAAACCAAGCAGCTCTCTCTTTTGGAGCCCTTTCTATGTGTCAGGTGCTATGCAAAAAGGAAGGAATGACTGCCCCAGTTTGAATACCATCTCGGACACACTGACGTAAACAAAGTCACTTCCTCTCTCCTAGTTTCTAGAAGCGGAGTCTTGGGCCAGTCATGTAACTTCTCTGAGCCTTGGCATCCTCATCTGCAGAGTGGGGGGAACAATATCATTATCCTGTGGGGCTGTGTTGAGGGTCAAATGAAATAATAGATATAGTGTGATAAATGCTCAATAAAGGCTAGCTTTTGTCATCTCAGTAACCCTGTGAGGTAGGTCTTATGATTCCCATTTTATAGGTGAGAAAACTGAGGCTCAGACAAGTTGTATTACTTACCCAGTATTCCACATGTAAGAAGTGGCAACTTTTGGATTTGAACCCAGATTTGTAGGGTACCATAGCCATGCTTCAGACTAGAATTCAATTGAAAGAAACTAGAGGGTCTTTTTAGGAGAATAAGGACACTCATTTGAGGGGACAGTGTAAATCTCTACCCTAGGTCCTACAGCATGAAGACAGGGGGTAAATGTACCAGGTGCCAGAGGAAAGGATTGGAAAACGTTAGCATCTTCACCTCGTTATCTTCCTCTCTGCTCCCTTAGTCTCTATTAGTCTGACTCATCATCATTCTGTTTCAACTTTTCTACCTGAATGTGTACTTGGCATCTCAGTCTTAAGACAGCCAAACCCACACTAGGGAATTCTATTCCCCCTCCCCCCAATGTGCTCTTCTCCCTGCTGTCACCAGCATCATACACAGCATCTCCAACTCTCGTGAGCCAAAAACTTACAAGCCAACTTGATTTTTCTTTTTCTCATCAGCAAAACATGGCAACTACACCTTTTTTATTGGATTATTTATGACATATAACATTGTGTAAGTTTAAGATGCACAACATGTTGATTTGATATATTCATTTATCGCAATATGATTGCCATTGTAGCATTAGCTAACACCTCTATTGCACATATAATTATCATTTCTTTTTATGGTAGGAATAATTAAGATCTCATTTCTTAGCAAGTTTGATGATTACAATAGGGTATTGTTGTCTGTAATCACTTTGCTGTGCATTAGGTCTCCAGGACTTACTTAGCTACTGACTGCAAGTCCATGCCCTTAAACATCATCTCTCCTGTTTCCCCACCCCCAACCCCTGGTAGCCACCCACCTAATCTGTTTTACTCATTCAGCTTTTTTAGATTTCACATATAAGTGGGATCACACAGTATTTGTCTTTTTGTGTGTGACTTATCTCACTTAGCACAATGTCCTCAAAATCCATGTCACAAATGTCAGGATTTCCTTCTTTCTCATGGCTGAATAATATGTGTGTGTGTGTGTGTGTGTGTGTGTGTGTGTGTCTGTGTGTTACAGGATATCCATGGATACCTTCTTTATCCATTCATCCATGGACAGATACTTAGGTTTTTTTCCATGGCAACTTCACTTCAAGCCAGTGACTGACTCCTCACTTCTCTCCATCTCCTCCAGCACCTTCCTCTCTCAACAGGGCAACTGCTGCAGTCTCCTTGCTGTCTTCCTGCTTCACTCTTGCCCCTCCACAGTCTATTCTCTAGTACACAATCTTGAAAGGAGCTTTTGAAAACAAAACGGATCTTGTTATTCCCCCATCAGAAAGATTCTAACAGTCTCCCTTCACCTCTAGAGTAAAACCCATACTCCTTCCCCTTCCAAAACCCAGCCTCATCCCATCCACTCCTGTGCTCACTCACTGAACTGGCCGCATGGCCTCCTTGCTCACACACCTTGTCCCTTTATTCCACCGGGTCTTTGCGCTCACCTTTCCTTTAGAACAGTGGTTCTCCACCTTCCTAATGCCGCGACCCTTTAATACAGTTCCTCATGTTGTGGTGACCCCCAATTTCATTGTTACAAATTGAACATAATTAAAGCATAGTGATTAATCACAAAAACAATATGTAATTATATATGTGTTTTCCGATGGTCTTAGGCGACCTCTGTGAAAGGGTTGTTCGACCCCCAAAGGGGTCGCGACCCATAGGTTGAGAGCCGCTGCTTTAGAATCAGATGCTCTCCCTTTGGTTATTGGGTGCCTGTTTCCTTCCTCCCACTGAAGCTCGGCCACAAAGTCACAACCTCTGAGCGGGCTTCCCTGACCACCCAGCTCCCTCTGACCCACTCCCTACTTATATTCTTGCATATACTTATCACCAACTCATATTTGTCCTGTTTTTGTTCCTAACTAGAATGCAAGTGCATGAAAACAGAGACCCTGTCTTCTTTGTTTCTGTTTCCTCAGTATCTTGGATACAACCTGGCATGCAATAGGGCCTATGGCATGAGTGCTCAATAAATATTGATTCCATAAAGACATAAATTAGTTCCTTTCTCCCTCCCTCTTGTCCCTCCTTCTCTAGCTTCTCGTCTCCTAAATTCATTATTCAGAATAAGAATAGAAAATGTATTATGGCTCATGCTTAGTCATTTGTGACCAGCAGGGAAAATCCGAGAACTCTTTAAATAGAATGAAGAATTCTAAATTCTAAAACGTAATATGTGGATGGCTCCTCTGAAATGTTTACCAACCACAGGAAAATGGCTCCTTATCATCATGAATACAAATGAGGAAGGGTCGCTCAACAATTCCCTTCAAAGGAGCCAGCACGTCCATAACCCCGGTCGGATTCCCTGCCTGCCTCTGAGGCACAGCCCTACATTCACTTCATTAGTGTTAATTATCCCCGCCATGAGCAAGTGAAGATGTTAGAGCTATTTTCGAAATGGAATTAGGAAACTTGGAGACTGGATGCCTTTCTCCAAGGTGTTTAGCTGTAATTGTTCTCGTGTTGAATAGAGACAGAAGTAGCATCCACTTATCCATTTGCTGAATTTATACTGCATTTCAGAGAAGACACGGTTTGATGAATTTCTTCATTTTTTGGATTCATGAATGTGAAGTCTAACTAGATGACTCTAGCTCTGGCTGAACTGTCCCTAGCTTCTCCTGGGACATGATTCTAAGTCCAGCCACATTTATTTCCCCCTTTCGCACACACGAACACACACACACACACACACACACACACACACACACACACACCAGCACTAGCTATAGCAGCAGCAGCAAACCACTGCGTAAGACGCACGTACACACATTCACACAAAGCAACACAAACCACATGCCCAAGCTGACCACTTCTTACCAACACCATTGAAACACTGGTGCGAGCCACCGCCGTCTTAAGCCTGGACCACTGTCAGAGCCTCAGTTTGACCTCCATGTTTCCACACGGCTCCCTCCATCCACTCAGCAGCTCGTGTGCTCTTTGTACATAGAGTCCGACCACATCCCTCCCTGCCCAAAGCCCTCTACTGCCTCTGTCTCACATTCAGGTTAAGTCCCTACCACCTCCTACAAGGTTCTAACTGAGGTGACCCCTGCCTTCCTTTCCGACATCATCTTGTGTTACTCGGTTACTCGCTCCGCTTCAGCCTCCTTCACCTCCTGGATATTTCTGGAACCCACCAACTCCACATCTGCCTCAGCACTCTGTGCTTACTGTTCCATCAGCATCAGACACGCTTGAGGCAAACATCTGCATGACTCGCTCCCTCATTGCATACAAGCCTTGGCTCAAATGCCAACTCCTCTGAGAAGCCTTCCCTGATCACACGACCTAAAATATACCCTCGGTCTCCTTTATCCCGCCACCTTGATTTTTGTTCCACAACATCATCAGCTCATATTACATTAGCTATTGTTTATTTGTCATTTGTCTCTACATTATATAAGACTGTGCCAGCAGGAGGAATGGCATGAGGAAAGTATCTGTGGTTTTAACACATAAAGACAGATAATATCTCTCCCTCTGCAGGAAATTCCATTAAGTAGAGAGAAAATATTGGGGGGAAACCCAGCCAAGAGAATGTTGTAAAACAGACACAGAGATAGATAGATAGATAGATAGATAGATAGATAGATAGATAGAACCAATATTTACAGTTAATGCCAGACCCTCTGCTAAATAAATTGCCTTCATTATGTCAAATCCTTATTGCAATAATTCAATATATGAATTATTGTCTGCATTTTAGAGATGAGGAAACTGAGGCTCAAAAATTAGAAAGTTTTCCAAGGGAGACATCACTGGGAAGTGACAAAGTCTATATCTAAATCTGGATTCACTCAATTTCAACTACATTTATCAGGTACAGGTGTGACCTACCGGAGCCCATTAGCTTCGCTGTCTTTCTTCCGGAGTCCGCCCTTCCCAAGCAGGGAGACCTAAGAGGAAAATGAAAAGCACTTGTAAAATCCCTTCACCCATCCCTGGCTGCTGCTTACTCCCTGAAGAGGGCGCTTCTATGTGTGTTTGCAAATGCCAACCCACTCTGCAGTCTTGTTTTTAAGGGAAAGTGAATGCTGTAATGCATGAGAACGGAGATGTGGTTATCATTGTCATGTTCCTATGCTCACACCAAGTATGGGTCTTTAGTCTTCCCAGTGTTGGAGACAAAGGATTGAAAACTTCCAGAAACTGCCATGCACCTTGATGAGCAGGAAACTTTAGACTTTATGGAGACAGAAAAACCAAGAGTCTCAAAAAGGCATATGAGTGAGACTTTGAGGTACTTCAGCAGGAGCTAGATAGATAGATAGAGATATATTGCCTATTATGTGCTGGGTAATGAGAATATAGAAATGATAACGCCCAGCCTCTATTCTCAAGGAGATCAGATGGGATCCCCTCTGGCAGGCCCATGGGTAACAGCATCAATGATAGACCAGGCACCGAGACGAGGGGCAGCCAACCCAATGCAGACTGAGTCAGGGAGTTGCCTTATTGGTAGGCTTGGTGGACCAGCATGGGCTTGGGACAAAAATGTAATCCAGTTCTGTTGCTCACCTGTCAGGAGTGTTCTGCTCGCTGGATAGCTCTCTCTAAGCTTCAGCTTCCCACCTCATAAAAGTGGGATGGTGATTGCCCTAGCTGGTTTTCTCAGTGGTTAGAGTGTTGGTCCATGGACTGAAGGGTCCCAGGTTCAATTCCAGTCAAGGGCACATACCCGGGTTGCAGGTTTGATCCCAGGCCCTCGGTCAGGGCACGTGCCTAATACAACCAATCGATGTGTCTCTCTCACATTGATGTTTCCCCCTCTCTTTCACTCTCTCTAAAGAACCAATGGAAAAAATATCCTCTGGTGAGGATTAATAAAAATGGGATGGTGATGACCACCTGGTACTGTTGCAGAGAGGGTTGAATGACTAGTGATGCAAAGAGCCATGCACAATGCCTGGCCCATTGTAGGCATCCAACACGTGGCAATGACTAGAAGCAGACATAGAAGATGAGAAAGGAAGAAGAACAGAAGGAGGGAGGGAAGAAGGGAAGGAGAAAGGGAGAAAGAATTTTTATGTCAAGATTCGGGCAGAAAAATAGAATGACTTCAGAAATGATCTGACGGTGCCCTCTTTGGCTAACGCTGCTGCAGCGGAGGGAATTGACAAGAAGCCAATTTCAGGAAATCATTTAGCCAGGAATGAAGTGCACTTCTGTGGATGACCGCGGAACCTGGCTGCACTTTTCATTTAAGCAATGTTCAAACATCCCTCATCCGTTATCCTAATGCCCATGTCCCTCTCCATCACTCTTGCAATTCCAGACCTTGGAGAATTGCACCAAAACATCACAATATCTTTACTACTAAGACACTACCCACACATACCAAAACGTGAGCTTCAATTTGGCAAAGCTAACGAGAACCTTACCAATGTCCAACCCTTTAACCCCAAAATCCTCCTGATAGGAACGATCATAAGGAAATATTCTGAGACGCAGACAGATTTTTGTGCAATGTTATTTACAATATAGAGAACAGGAAACAACCCAAGTGTCCAGTCCTATGGCACCAGTTAAACAAATGAAGGCACATCCATGTGATGGACCGTTATGCAGTCATTAAAGTGATGTTTATGAGCATTTTTAATATCGCCGGGAAATACTCAACAATGACAAGCAAAATAATGAAAATGCAAAATTGTATTTTTTTCGTCTGAGCTATGTAGAGGAAAGAAATGAAAACATGCTGAAAGAAATATACTGGAGTGCCCAATGAACTGATAGAGATTTCCCCCCACCTCATTCCATTCCCAGTAAATGAATTTCTACCCACTGTTGTTCTGAGATCCTGGTCTTCAAACTACTAGTAAGGTAAGAAGTGCGGGTTGGGAAAGGTGGAGAAAAGACGGAGACTCAGTTAGAGTTACGCTAAAGTGGAATTATGTTAAGGGATGGTTAGTCATTACCAGGAAAAAGCTTTGTCTTAAAGGTGCTTACTGAAACTGAACTGGAGCGGTCCTCTCCTTCATCTTCTCTCTAACACAGTACTTGAAGAATCTCCCATTTCCACCCATCCCCAAGCCCAGCTAGGCAAGAAAAAAAATGGGTGGGACTTTAAAATTGACATCTTGGTGAAAGGTTGAGAGGAAGAAGCGGAAGCAGATCAGCGAAATTAAGAGACCACGGGACCCATCTGGGAGGGGAAGAGGTGGAAAGGCGATCACAGAAAAAAATGAGTCAGAAACCCATCTGCCTACAAGGGTCAAACAGATAGCCAAGCTGCATGTAAGAAGCAATAGGGAGTGATGGAGACGGTGGCAAACTGGAGGATTCAAATCTTTTGAATGGAACAGTTTGCTCAGTTCCAAGTGAATGTTACCACACACAAACGCAAGCCCAGTTTTTGCCTGCTTTTTCCTATTTTTAATCCAGAACTCCGTATTTTATGTTAAAAGCCTTATGTTTTAAAATATTCAAAAATAATTAAACATTTAAACTTCATTTATAAAAATATGATCTATGATAAAAATGTTGTGAATTGGCTCTTTTTGGTTGAAGAACACACGCACCATGTTACTGTTCTCTATTTTTTAAGTAAGAAAAAAGAAACAAAGCAAAATTAAAAACCACTCGACACAGACCAAGTAAAATATTAACAAGTCACATTTCGTTTTCAATTGTGCTACAGAATAAGAATTCTCTTTTTAAACTAAATGAGGTAAACTTGTATGAACTGATTGGTAACTAAAAGGGGAAAGCACAGAAATGTTTACTTATTTTTAATATCCTCCGTGATTTTTAATATCCTCTATGATTTTTAATATCCTCTATGATTTTTAATATCCTCTGTGATTTTTTTCAGGCTTCCAAATTTTAAGGGGTGACAAAATAATGCACATCCTTTAACAATCAAAAAACAATAAAAGACTGAGAAAGTCAGGCATGGAGTGAAACTTGGCAAGGATCCCTCTTCCAGCCTGGAGAATGGACAACTCCCCACCCTGCCCGTCCTCCGCTCTGTGAGTGAGCGTCGCTGTTGTGTTTAAGTGACACATCCAGATTAATTTGTTTGACAAATGAAAAGCGTTGTGAGACATGCCGGGTCAGGAGACAGTTATGTTGCCGATGTCTGTATAAATCATCCCTGCTTCTCCTGAGACCATGTCACACTGATCCCTGGGTGCCTCTGATTCAGACGAGAAAGATGAGAACGAATCTCCCTCTTGCTGCAGAGTTGAGTTAGACAGATTGTGGTAGTATCTACGAGGCCAGAAATGATCAGAGTCTTACAGAAGGTACACAAGAGCATCACAATTCATTTGTGTGACCCCCTCATTCCAAGGGTGGCACCTTGTAACCCAGGGGAAGTGAGAACCAAGCCATCCTACCACTTGGTGTGTGAGGTCCAGGTGTCCGTGGCTCTGACTGACTCACCTTCCATCGACCCATAGCCCTGGGGTCCTCCCATTCCAATGCATTGATGAGGGGATTCTGCTGATGACTGTAGAATTGATGATAATCATTAACTGTAATGATAAGCGTTAACTGTAGAGCTCATCGTAATTAATACCCATGTGGAGCCTACTCTATGCCTGATGATGGTCCTGCATTTCCATTTCAGATTTGCATATCGTGAATGGGTATTGGAATTCCATGTTATAGGTGAAGAATTGGAGACTGGATGGGTTTCATGACTTCTTCAAAGCACCAGCTGAGATTGGAATGGGAATCCCCATTCCATTGGCCCAGCCCACCTCCCTCAGACTGTCCTGATGAGGAGGCCACAGATGGGAAAGTGCTTGGTAAACTGCAGGGAGATGCTATCTACATTTCTGCTGTTTGTGTCCCAGAATATCATCTTTTATCAATTTGACTTTTATGAGAAAAGGCAGCATTAAAATACAACCTCACAGGAAACTGTGGGCTATGGTAGAAAGAGAGAAGTTCTAGCATCAAACAAATCAGAAACCATATCCATGCTCAGCACTTCCTTGCAGTGAGACCACAAGCAAATTCCTGGAACTCTCCAAGCTTTAGGTTTTCCTCTGTAAGTGAGACATGACATGGTCTAAGGATTCAGTGAAATGGTCCAAGGAAGGCTCCTGGCACAGCATTTGGTGCAAGTGTAGGGATGTTTCTTTTTTCTCGATAGGAGACTGACAGAGCTATTCCCACAGAACCCACAGCGTGAGCGCCCAATGTCATTCCTTGAAATCGTAGCGACCATTGGCGGAAATACCAACCTCACACTTTCTCCTCTTCTGATCTAAGAGAGGAAATTCCTTAGAACCTTCTACTCAAACTGTGGCCTGTGTGTGGTAACCTTGACATCACCTGGGTCAAGGAAGCAAGCTGGAGGGAGTGACGTTCTCACAGAGGGTGGACAAGAAAATCCTTGCTGGACATTTGGGATTAGATCCAATGGAGAGAAACCCACCATGTAAAGATCTGGTGGAGGGTGAGGCAGACAGAGGACAGAATATGCAAAGGCCAAAGTCGGGAATTCCAGTAGCTTCAGTGTTCAAGGAACAGAGAAAGATGGTGCCTGGATTCACAGGGAGTGAGCAGGAGGTAGGGTAGGTACAAGGTGAGGTGGGAAAAGTAAGTAAGCAAGGTCAGATTAAGATAGATTCTCCTAGTCCTCAGGGGAAATTTCCAGACTTCTCTCTCTCTCTCTCTCTCTCTCTCTCTCTCTCTCTCTCTCTCTCTAGTTCTCTCTGTATGCACTTTCATTGCACCTTGAAACTCTTCTTGTACTTACTGCAATATAACCATGTAAGTACTCGTATAATTACCTGCTTACTATCGAGCTACCTTGCAAGCCTATAAACTCATTGAGGGCAAGAACCATATCTATATTATTCAACCGTTACATACTTAGCCCCTGTCAAATATGTAGATTATAGTAAATGCTCAATTACAATTGGGGGGGGAGGAGAGAGAGAGAGAGAGAGAGAGAGAGAGGAGAGAGAACTCCCAGCTTACAATAGGCTTCATCACATTATACCACTATACTGGATTGGCCTGAGGGGGAGAAAACACTACCCATTTTATTTCACAAACTGTTTTACAAAGGACACAAGTTTCGTGTTGGCAATTTTGGTCTCTCCACAGCATAAGCTGTTTTCATTCTTGTTTATAATAAGAAAAATAGACATGCTGGCCTGCAGCAAAGGGCAGAGTCCAGAAAGTGTGCTTAAAACCCTGTTTAAAACGTGGTCTGTGTGTGCCCCATCAAAGGAGATACAATGTTAATCAACTTGATCCTAAAATGACAAAGAAGGCAGAGAGGGAGGAGAAGGGAAGGAAGGGGTCCTGCTGATAAAGGACAAAGCCAAATACATATAAAACAATGGAACAGTCACCTGCCTTTAGGTTCAACTGCAATGCCTCAATGCTGTGGGGCCTCCGGGAGGCTTTGTCACTTTCCTGAGCCTCAGCTATCTCAGCTATAAAATGAAAAAATAGTGACTCCCAATAGCTCAGCATCTGCAAAAATCACTCAGCAGCTTTAGATGCCCAGGGAGGATCTCCTTACACAATTAACACGTGAAGAAGACCTGAAGGATGAAACCAAATCAGACATACAAAAATCACAGAGAATATCCCAATAGAGAGTGGAAAGCAAGTACAAAGGCCCTGGGGCAGGTAAAGAGTTTATGAATAAGAAAGGACAGTGTTGCTGAAACATAGAAAGCAGGAGGGAGGGAGAAAGGGAGGGAGGGAGGAAGGGAGGGAGGGAGGGAGGGAGGGAGGGAGAGAAGGGGGAGAAAAAAGTTTGGAGTGGGGTCATATCATGTAGCACTTTTAGGAAATGGTTAGAAATGTGGCCTTTATTCCAGTGTAACAGCTTTTGGAGGGTTTTTAGAAAGCGGGCGGGGGGGGGGGGGGACAGAATTTGCCTGAGCCCTGAGTAGCCATGAGGGAATTGGTTCCAGAATGCTTGTTGAAGGAATTAGTACAGAAGGTGGAGGCGGAAAGGTACACAGAACTCAGTAAATGGTAGCTGCCGTGTTAATATCGCACTGTATCAATCCGGCCTTGGCCAGTGCACCAGTTATCGCTGAAAAGGCTCACCTCCCTAAAGTCAGAGGAGAGTTCCAACCAGGCCAGTGACACCCAGTCCCCGGGCCTGGGAGGGCTCACTCAGGAGCAGAGCGGTCGGGTTGAGCTGAGCTCATTTAAGATGCCCATCTTTGCTGATGCCGAGATGAAGGTGCCTGATGCGGGAGCATCCTTTACCTGGCTGAGGGGCAGTGCCTGCTGCTGGGCTGTGCCTGATTCCTGCCCTCCCCGGGAGGAGGAGCTGATCTCCTCTGCCTGTGCTCATTCGGTTGTGTTTTTCACTGAGATAAGCCTGCTATGGCCTTTTCGGCAGCTACTAATGAGCACAGGGACCTCAAAAGCACTCTGCCCACTTCCTTAGTTATAGAATCCTCGAGGGTCAGGCTATGAATGCCTCCCTTCACCTCCTTATAATACCAGAAATAAATAATATTTGTTGAGCACCTCCTATGCTCCAAGCATAGCATAAGGCAACAGCATTGCCTCTGCAAATCCTCACCCACTCTTCCAAAGAGGCATTCTTCTCTCCATTTTACAGAGACTCAGAGAGGCTAAGTAAGTTGGCGTCGGTCACACAGCAACTAGGTAGTGGAACTAGCATTTGAACCTAGTGTTCGTAACATCACAGCCCATGCTGCGCTGCTTCCATGCCCCTTCTCCCCCGCCCTATAGAGGACAGTGAAGGCACAAATAGAAGCAATTGTTTTGTACCAGATGCCTGTGTGTGGGCCTTCAAAGCCTTTGTCACAGAAAAAGCAGGATCTGGCATCGCAGCATGTTACAAGCTCCTCGGAGGACAGGAAAGTTGACCTTGAAGCTTCCTTCCAGCTCCTGTCTCTGAGGTGGTTTCTGAAGAAAGCTACAAGACCGGTTGAAGGAAGCAGCCCCTCGGGAGAAGCCAGGCAAAGCTTCATGGACACTCTGGGTTGAGGAGATGGAGCTGTGAATCCAGGGAACCCCGAATAACTTGCGTTTTTAGAGACAGAGTTCTAGAGAGCAGAGAGCTGCACGTGGAGACAACCCGGAGCTCTGCAGAGGCCCCCTGGATTATACAGCACCTGGGTGTGAGGAAGCGACATTGGCTGGGGAAAGAACCACCCAAAAGGATGAGCGGAAATGGTGTCCAGAACTCACACAGGGCTGGGAACAGTGCCTGTTGCTGCCAGTCAGGCCGGAAAACTGCCTGATTTGTGAGGCACTGGCAGAATTACCTTAGTATTGGTGACATTGTAGATCTTGAAGAGTGAGGGACAAAATAAAGGCCCTGAGACAAAATAGCATCATAAACCTTTTCCTCCCTTCTTGCCATGTGGATTGACACAATAATTGGAAAGAAATTGAGGAAGCTTGTAACATTCTCACATGTAAAATCTTAGTGAAATTTTCCTTTTTGAGTCAGACTTGACCCAGAACAAAGGTGGCTCTTTGGGAAGCAAATAAACAATTTTGGAAGGTGAATTGCAAACCCAGTCATGAGGTTATGGCAGAACAACTTTTACCAGGGCTTTGCAAAGATTCGTTTCTATAAAGCAAGGGACAGAATAGCCTCCACTTAACTTTTTTGAAGAGTAAAGTTTCATTTTCCTTTATTCACCTCTGAGGAGAGAGTTGCATAGGGATGAAAGGTTTCCAAAGTTCTTCTTAATATATGCCACTCCAAACAGAACATTATAAATACTAATTTGTATCACAAAGACAATTTTTTAATTTGATTCAACAAACATTCATTGGGCACCTAAGAATTGTCTATGCGTGGGAATAGATATTTTAGTAAATAATTAATATATTATTAAGTATAAGTATAATATTATTAATATTACTCCTATTTCTAATTATTAATATTAACAAATATAATACATTGTTATTCATATTCCTTTTAACAAGTAATAAATAGATGGTCCTTGCTCTCAAAATTAATGATGTAGAAAAACCCAAATAATATTAAAGCTCAAGAGCTAAATATTAGAAATGTGTAATATTCCGTTCTGTTTGCAGTGTGCAAGTGCTAAATATGAGAACTCTGCCTGAAGTTCCGTCACCAGAATCTATAAACTCACATACGTTGCTGTGCCTCTGGTCCAAATCCATGGCAGGCATCACTAATTGGTCATAACAGTCTATGAATGAACCAGATGATGAGGGAGAAGCCATGTGCACCTTAGCTAACAGGTGATCTCCATCTGTTGGCTTTCTTTAGCCTGAACTCGAGCTTTTAAACAGTTGCCACATCCAAAGTTTCTTGGTTGACTTCATGCCATTTAATTCTTGGAGAGACAGAGTAGCTGCCTCCTTGTTTCTTGTATGCAATTTTTTACTGCATGTCCTCCTGCTTTTCTTTATTTCATTGCTGCTGTAATTATCAGCATTGCCTTAGGAGTCATCACTGTTATCATTACCACCACCATCATCATCGTCATCACCATCATCACTACTATCACCCTCATCATCACCACCACCATCATCATCATCATTGTCATTATCACCATCATCACCACTATCACCCTCATCACACCATTATCACCATCATCATCATCACCATTGTCATCATCATCATCATCACCACCACCACCATCATCACTGCCAGTTTCTGAACACTAACTTTGAGCTAGACTAAGTACTAAAGATGTGTTAAGTGTTTCAAATTCCTGCCCTAGCTGGTTTGGCTCAGTGAAAAGAGCGTTGGCCTGTGGACTAAAGGACGCTGGCTTAGATTTCAGTCAAGGGCAAATACCTCGGTTGTAGGCTCGATCTACAGCCCTGATTGGGGTCCCTGCAGGAGGCAACCAATTAATGTGTCTCTCTTACATCGATGTTTCTCTATCTCTCACCATCACTTCCACTCTTTAAAAATCAATGGAAAAATATCCTCAGCTGAGGATTAATAGAAAAGAAAAAAAATTCTTAGGACATTCTGAATGGGTAGTTTTATTACCATTTTACAGATTAAAAAAAACCACACTGAGATCTAAAGAGGCCAAGTAGCTTGCTTAAGTTTGACTAATAAAAATCAGAATTCAACCACATAGGTTATGACATCATAGAGAAATTATTTCTACTTCATGATACAAAGATTTATTTTCCCATCCAGTACAAGTTCCCCAAATCCCCTGAATGTAAACACTGGCAGAATTATTTGTCTCCTATAATTGTGACTTGAAGCAATGCAACATTTTGCTCATGGGGATTTGGACCATAAGCCTAAAAGTCATTTAAGAATATTGAAAAATCCCTTTGTTCCAATTCAAAAATGTTTGGCCAGTATTGAAATTATTGCTGCAGCTTTAAGTGAATGCCTATTTTTTCCATGATAAACTTTGTGTCATGAGGGTTTCCTATCGAACCTGCTCTCCAATGAGCATTTCCATTTGTAGTGTGCCCATGGTAATAAAATAAAGCTGCCACTCCCATTCTTGCTTTTAACTTTCATCACTATACATCATAAATAGTGAAGGCTTTCTCGCAAGGGACTCCTGGGGTATATATAAATTGCTGCTATTTCTGTGGCTTACCACTTGGACTTGGAATGATTTATCTCTGCACAACTAGGGGCTGCTGTGGCATTCATCATCCAAGTTGAGGTAGAAAGCCAACAGGCCTGTGTTCATTGAGCAGCTAAATGTGAAATGTGTGGCTGGAGCATTGAGCAGGTAAATGTGAAATGCCTGGTACACATGGAGGTTGGGCTAAGTCTGATGGACTCAGAAATGAACGTGCCCATGGGGTGCCTCACTGGAAACCACAACTGCTAATGAATTACTTCAAAATGCCAGCTTCCTGGGGATTGGTACTGTATGGACTAAAAGTTTGTGTTCTCTCAAAAATTAACATGTTGAGATCCTAACCCCCTAATGATGACATTAGGAAGTAGAGCCCTTGAGAAGTGATTAGGTTGTTAGGGTGGGACCCTCACAAATGGGGTTAGTGCCCTTATAAAAGAGACACCAGAGAGTTCCTTTCTCTCTTGCACCATGTGAGGAAACAATGAGAAGGTGACCATGCATGAACCAGGAAGCAGAACCTCACCAGACACTGAATCCCCAGGAGCCCTCATCTTGGGCTTCCAGCATCCAGAACTGTGAGAAATAAATGTTTGTTGTTAAGCCACCCAGTCTATGGTATTTTTGTTATAGCAGCCCAAATGGACTAAGACAGAAATCTTGTCTATATTGTTCATTATTCCATTCCTATCACTTCACTCAATGCCTGGCGCATTAGATGCTTCATAAATACTTTTCCAAACAGAAAAGTTGAAAAAATTTAAGTGAAAACCAATATACGTACCACCTAGATTCTACCATTAAAATGTTATTATATTTACTTTATCACATATCTATCCCATTACCTCTCCATCCATTAATCTATCTTATTTTCTGAACTGAAAATTTCCCGATAAATACTTTCGCATGCATATCATTAAGTTCAATATTGATTCTCAGTTTTTCCTGATGAAAATTTATGGATAGTATAATGTATAAATCTTAAGAGTACATTTACTAATTGTAATGGCCTGATTGGTGCCCTCCCGGCAAATTCATATGCTGATGTGCTAGCCAGATGTGACTGTATTTGGATATAGGTTCTTTACAGAGATAATTTAGCTAAAATAAGGTCATTAGAGTGAGCCCTAAACAAATCTGATGGATGTCCTCAAAAGAAGGAAAAATTAGGCAAAGACACATCCAGAGGGAAGACCATGTGAAACACAGCAATAAGACGGCCATCTGCAAGCCAAGGAGGGAGGTCCCAATAGGAACCAACCCTGCTGACACTGTGCTCTCAGACTTCTAGCCTCCAGAGCTGTGAGACAATAAATTCCCTTTGTTGAAGCCACCCAGTCTTTGGTACTTCGTTATAGCCATCCTAGCAAGTAAATACACTGGGTTTTGTCAAGTGGATTCATCTGTCACTCAAAATCCTATGAAAAGATAAAATATTATTATCCCTCAAGACATTCTCTCATGCCCTTTCCTAGTCAACCCCCACCCCAAACATTACTCTGGTTAGTTTTCTATTCTTAGTTAAGTTTTTCCATTCTATCCTATATAATAAAAACCTAATATGCAAATTGTCCCCTCCACCAGGAGTTCGACTGGGAGTTCAGCTGCTCACTATGATGTGTGCTGATCACCAGGAGGCAGCACAAAACATGGCGGACATCGGCAATGCAGGGCTGGCAGTGGGCAGTAGTGAAGGCACTGCCGGCCTCAATGGGCCTCGATGAGAGTATGACTGTGGCGGGATGGTGAAGCAGGTAAGTGACTGGTGCCAGGCCAAGGAAGGTGCAAGTGGGGTCCGATCGCCCCACCCATCACCCCGCAGATGGTGACCAGCAGTGACGGTGGGGGGCAGGGCTGCTGCTCAGCTCCCAGGCACTGAGGGAGCCGGACGGGGGCCCAATGACTCAGGCAGAGGGGCGTGCGTAGGGGCCTGGGGGCCCAGGTGCTGCCCAGGGCCCAGAGGTCAGTTGGGACCTGCCCTTCCGTGCCAGATGCTCATGCTTCAATTGCCAGCCAGGCCTAGGGACTGCACCCATGCACGAATTTTGTGCACTGGACCTCTAGTAACTTTATAAAAATGGAATTATGCATATGTACTTCTTTTGTAAAGCTTATTTCACTCAGTAGAGTGTCCTTGAGATTCACTCATGGTTGTCCATGCTAAGCAGCATCCCCTTTTATGGGTTTAATACAGTTTATTTATACTTTCTCCTACTGATGGATATCTAAGCTTTTTCAAATTTTACATATTATGACTAAAACTATTGTGAACATTTTTGTATAAGTATTTTTCTGAAGAAATATTTTCTCTTTCTTTTGGACAAATATCTAGAAATAAAATGGCTAGGTCATAGGGTAAACATATGTTTGGTTTTCTTTTTAAAAAGCAAAAACACAAAAACCTGCCAGAATTACTTCCAAAGAATCATTTGCATTCTCACTAATAATATACAAGAGTTCCAGTTGCTCCACATCTTCACTAACACCTGATGTTGTCTCTAAGTATTTGCTGAATGAACAAAGGTGTGGATTTTTCCTGAGTGACTATGCCCAGAACTGCCTTGGCGTTCTCACAGAGGTGAGGACATGAAACAATGGGAAGATTATGAGCTTTGGGGATGGATCATCTGGGTCCAGATCCCAACTCTACTACTTATAGCTATGGGATCTGGGCAAGCACTTAAATTCTCTGACCTTCATTTATCTCATGTGTCACAAGAAAATATCACCACCAGAATCACAGGTTTAGTATTAAATGAGGGACTGTATCTAACAGTGCTCAGCATGGAGCCCGCCCGTGGTCAAGTTCCGGAGTTGACGCTTCAGGACACAGATCAGTTACTGTTTCCTTTTGCATCTTCTCTCAGAGTCTCTTGGTCCTTTCTCCCATACAGCTTACCCCTAATTCCTTCTTGTACCCTCTTCCTCCTCCCTGATGCCTCTATATAAAAACAGAATCATTGCTTAGAACAGGGCACACCCAGTATCCCAAGGCAGCCTTGAAAGGGTCAAGCCAGGGCACCAAGTCACAGAAAACACCTTAAAATTGAATTCAGCTCCACTTCTCGTGAACTGTGACACTAGGACAAAGAAGTCTTCGTTTTCTTATCTGTGAATTTCACCTTGCCTCGTGGGGTTGCCGAGTGTGTCAAATCTAAGTGTCTAAAACACCTGGCACCGGGCACAGAGTAGGGGATCAGGAAATGGGAGCCCTGTTCCTTCCACCGGCCTCAGGTCAGAGGTACTTTGCATAACCAAGGTCAGCACCTCTCTGCCCACTCTCAACTCTCCTCCTGACTCAGCTGAGACTGATGGAAGCCCCTTTGTCTTTTTTTCTCACTCTTCAGATCATGGTACTCAGGCCTTTGACAGTCCATTGATCATCCAGGAGTCATAACTCCTTGTGTGTAATGGAAACAGTGGGCCAAGTGTGGTGACAGAGAGATAGACAGGGAGAAGAAAAAAGAGAGGAAGAAGGATCTACATAGCACCTGTTTCCATCCTAAGCCTCAAAGAAAAATATTCAGAAGGTACCCTTCGCTGTGCCCATTCCCTATCATCTTGTCATTAGGGCCTTAGAATACACCCGGGGCATTTTTTTCTCTCTTCAATTAAAGATAAAAAAGCCTCTTCACATATAACAAATGGTTCCTGTGAAATGAAAATAAAAGCTTTTATTTCAACTGATCATTTCATTTTATTATTACTATTAACCACTGGTTGATGCATGCTAATTGTGCTCCTCTGGATAAAATGTTAACATTTCTTAATACAGAGCAACCACTAAACCATTTAGCAATTTTCAGAACATGCTCTCTGTGCTTTGCCTAATTAAAGGCATTGGGGAGAGGGGCTCATGCATTGTCAGGGGTGATCTCAGGGGGAGGGAAGTGGCTCCTTAGTTCATCATGTTCATTCTAAATGAATTCTTAAACCTCCACTTCTTAAAGTTGCCCAAGCCTTATACAATGATGAATGCTTGAAGTCTCCTAGACTCATAGGTTTTCACTGGATAATTAGGAAATGGGGTAGATGGATTTCTTCCAAATTGTACTCTTGGGTAGCCCACATAGTTTAATTTAAATTGCTAGAGAATTTACGTATGTGTCAGGGTGGAAGTTATGAGAAGCAAATAAAACTACATTTGAGCCCTGGCTAGTGTTGCTAAGTGGTTAGAGCATTGGCCCACACACCAAAAGGTCACAGGTTTGATTCCTGGTCAAGGGCACATACCTGGGTTGCAGGTTCCATCCCAGGCCCCAGTCAGGGCGCCTGTGGGAGGCAACCAATCAATGTGTCTCTCTCACATCAATGTTTCTCTCTCTCTCTCCACCTCCTCCCTCCCTTCCACTCTCTCTAAAAATAAATGGGGAAAAATGTCCTCTGGTAAGAATTAATAACAACAACAATGAACACTACATCTAAACACCAGCTATGACTTTCCTAGCTTATGACCTCAATAAGCTCTCAGAGGCTCAGTTTCCTCATCTGCAAAATGTAAATAATACCAACTGCAAAGGCTTGTTATAAAGATTGGAGATGATACATATAAAGCATCCAACAAATTGTTCCGGTAGGAATGAGCAGCGTTACCAGATATTATTATTTATTAGGGTGAGTTAAGAGATATTTTTGTAAAATATTGAATTGTTAGCTGTTGGAAAATTTTTTTATAGAACCATTGTCCAAGTCAAACAAACTTATGAAAGTGCCAGACTCAAGCCCTTCGGCAGCCAGTTCAGATTTAGTCACTGGAGTTAATCATAACCAGGTTCCAATCTCAGCTCAACATCTTATTACCTGGTAACCTTGGAGAAACCACTTACCTGCTCTAAGGCCCAGTCTCCTCTATCAAATAAATGTAATAATGGTGCCTCCTTCATCAGTTGGTATTTGGATTAATTAAGATTATGCTCACGAAGCCCTAAGCATAATGCCTGGCACATAGAGTTGGATTAACACCAGTTTTATAAATGCTTGGCCCATGCAATTGTGGGGACAGATTTCAAGAAAGCAGACAAAGAGAACCTCCCCAGCCTTTACGCATGATTAACTGTGTAGTGGCCAGTTTTATTTCTTAGCAGTTTTACTCATATAGTTCCAGGTTGGCAGAAGTTCTGAGCTAGTATTGACCCCAAGAGCTGACCATGAAAAGTGTGACCCAGTTCCACACCAATCCATGTGGCTTATATCTGTGCCTTTGGAGATAAGAGGAAGAAATGGGTTGGTAGTGAGTCAGTTTGAAAGGACCCCGCTGAGTCCTGGATATCTTCAGGGAACCTTCTGTGTCTATGTTATCATTCATCTCTGTCTCTGCCTTCATTGACTTCTCTCGGGAAGCAAAGGTGCTGGAGCTGGAACATGGGGACAGTTCCCCTGGGTGCTGCCCAAGTTCCTCTGCAGACACAGGGAAGAGGCACGGCCCGGAGAGCCTGCTCATGGGTCAGGCAAGGCGAGGAATCTCTCCACCAGGGTTCTTCCACCTCAATACTATCAACATCTTGGACCAGATAACTCTTTATTATCGGCGGCTGGCCTGTGCATGTAGAATTGTTTAGTAACATCTTTGACCTCTACCCACCAGAAGGCAATAACACACACATGCACGTGCACACACACACACACACACACACACACACCAGTCATTGCAACCAAAAGTGTCTGCAGACATTACCAAATGTCCGCTGTAGAGCGAACGTGCCCCTATTGAGAACCAACTGCAAAGGCTTGTTATAAAGATTGGATCCACACTCCCACTGTTCCTAGGGCGGCCACTGAGCCTGAAAATCTCTCTGCGACAAAACGACCAGGCCACGTGCGCTCCCTGTGGAGACTCTGGGGTGGTGTTCCCCCAAAGGAGACAAAGACCCTGAGGAGGAGAGCACCCTGGAAAGAATGATGCAGGAACAGACAGAGTGGGTTGGGGGTCAGATGGATGAGGTTCAAATGCTGTTTCGCCCGCAGCTGAGTGACTCCAGGCAAGTGACTTCACCACTCATTGCTCTTGCCATTTCTCTTTGCTTGATGAGATGGTGTTAGTACCAACTTGCCTAAAGAATCATCTGCCCTTGCTGTTCCCACAGCAAGTCATTTAAAAAGGTGAAATTGCAGAAGAAAAGCACATTCTGAAATGTTGGCTTTTCTTTTCATTCCTGGCTTGGCAGAGTAAGAAAGAATACACGAAAGTCAATTCAGAGTGAAATGTTCTGCTGATCAAGCATTAACACTCAGAGAAAGCCATTGGCCGGCCTCTCCCACCCTCCCCTGTGCCACCTGAGTTGCAGGTTCCCATCGTTATTGACAAAAACAGCTACGTGGGGCCTGCATTGCCCATTAACTACCCTGCATGTCCTCTGACCACGCCCCTGAGAGTCCCTGAACAAATTCCTGATGCTGATTGTGTGGCAGAGATTTCTTCACCTCACTTCATGTTTATGCCCCAACCAGCCAATCCATCCAGGGTACTCACTACGTGTCTACCTTATGCCGGGTATTGTGCTGGAGCCAGATTATGGAAGCCTTATGTTGTGGATTAGGTTTCCCCAGAAATGAACTCTGAGTTGAAATTTGCAGGAAGTTTATTGAGGAGTGCTCTCGGGTACAACACCCAAGAGGAAGAGAGGCTGAAGCCAGGCTGGGCAGAGTGAGCAAGTGAGCAGCAACACAGTTACAAAAGAGACCTCACCTGATCCCACAGGGGGCGCTGGAGCTATCCCAAATTGAAGCAAGAGAGCCAGACCTTTGCACCTCCAACTGTCCAGGCATTGGATGGGGCCTTCCCCTGCTGAGGGCTGTAACGTTGGATAAGGAGGCACCCTGTCTAGTGAGGGACTCAGCTGTGAGCCATCAGAAGTCAACACTCCCAGCAGCTGGGAGAATGAAGGCCTTGTGCCGGAAGCTGGTCCATCCTTGCTGCTTGACACAGTTGCTGCAGGGAAGAAACATCTGCACAGCATATGTTTCAAGGGACCTGGCGTATATGGCATACTGTTCTTACCTTGGTCTTGCAGGATGCATCCACTACACCATATTAAGGAATTGGGATTTTATTCTCAGAACGAGAGGCCCAGTGCATGAAATTCATGCATGGGGGGGGGGGGCACCTCAGCCCAGCTTGCACGCTCTCGCAATCCAGGACCCCTCAGGGGATGTCCGACTGCCAGTTTAGGCCCGATCCCGCTGTGGGATCAGGCCTAAACTGGCCGTCGGACATCCCTCTCGCAATCTGGGACTACTGGCTCCTAACCGCTCACCTGCTTGCCTGCCTGATTGCCCCTAACCACTCTGCCTGCCTGCCTAATCACCCCTAACCACTCGCCTGCCTGCCTGATCGCCCTTAACTGCCTATGCCTTGGCCCCCACTGCCATGGCTTCATCTGGAAGGATGTCTGGAAGGTTGTTCAGCTGTCTGCTCTAATTAGCATATTACACTTTTATTATTATAGATAAGGAGAACTTATTGATGTGTTTCAGGCAGGAGAAATGGCATGACCTGATGTTTGGTATTAAAATACCACTCCAGCTGGGTGATGAAGTGGAGATAGGCAAGAATAGCAGCAGGGAGACCAATTAGGAAGCGATTGGAGACACTGGGGCCAAAAAGGATGGTGATGCAGTGGGAATGGATTGACTAAAACAGTGGGACATGATGAATGACTGGCTGGGCGAGTCAAATCCTCAGCATAAAAATGACACATGAAGCTATGGTGGTAGGCAGGGCCTTCCTAGGAAGGAGCCATAGCTGGAAATGGAAAGGGAGCCTAGGAGAGAACACTGGAGAGGCCCAGTTTTTAAGGAAACAGCAGAATAGTGGAGGTCAGAAAACCAGGCTAAGAAATAAGCCAGAGCTATCTGTCAAACACCAGGAGAATATGGTAATAATACAGCTAACTTTTCTTGGGTGCTCTCTGTGCTGGTCAGGTGGTATGAGCTTTATGAGGATTTTGTTTATATTCTTGAATTAGGTACAACTCTAGTCCTCACCTGATAGTGGAAGAAACTGCAGCTTAGCTGGGTGAAGTAACTTTTCCGGGATTGTATACCCAATAGGAGTGGAGTGGGGAGTTGCTCTTCAACTCTCTGCCTCTAAATTCAATGCTCTGACTTGTCACTAAAAAGATGACAAAACCTTGGAGAGTGTTTCAGGAAGGAGGGACTGGTCAAATCTGCAAAATACTTCAAAGCAGAAGCAAGAGGTAGTGTGGCAGTGCCCAGGCTCGTTCAGCAAAGAGAACACCCATGCTTGTTGAGGGCACTTCTATTAGGATGATAGGCAGAGTGGACTGGATCGAGGAGGAATGATGAATTGCTCGAGCCTACTTTGGGCATAACGTTCTGATATGGGTTCACCCATCTTACTAGGTTTTCCAGTCAACCTTTTACTTTTAATTTACTTTTCTCCATATGTGGCTATTTTGTTGACCAGAAGGTCCATATGAACCTCCTGGTCCATTTAACAATATGGAGTGTGTACTCAGAGGGCAAGAGTGGGCACAATTAGTTTAGAAGAGGGTAGCTAATGAAAGAATGATACTACAACTACATATAACTCAGCCACCCTTAGGACAGGGTCAGAAACTGGTCCACTGTCGATGGGTTTCATAATAATAATCAGGCTCCCTTTGTATTGCATATACTGTAATATTACGTTTTTGGCATGGAGAAAAGTCTTATCTAACAATAGTAATAAGACAATCATACATATTGATTCAGGAAATATTTCTAGAACTCCAATTATATGCTAAGTGCTGGGGATATAGGTTGAATCAGACTCAGCCCTGGGGGAGCTCACACTCCTGTTGGAGGAGGAAGGAACACAGGAAATAAATGAGATCCTAAGTGGTAAGACACAATGAGGTAGATTATGGGTTTGGTGGGAAGCTCACAGCAGGAAGAGGAATTGACCTGATGGAAGCAGGAAGTAGGTGGACAGAGAAACTTTATTGGGGGAACCAGGCTGGGTCTTGAGTCATGGAGATAGTGTGGCCATCAGATGGAATGTGGGGAAAGCGATGCATTTAGAGCAGCGGTTCTCAACCTGTGGGTCGCGACCCCTTTGGCAGTCGAACGACCCTTTCACAGGGGTCGCCTAAGACCATCCTGCATATCAGATATTTACATTACGATTCATAACAGTAGCAACATTACAGTTATGCAGTAGCAACGAAAATAATTTTATGGTTGGGTCACAACATGAGGAACTGTATTTAAAGGGCCAGAAGGTTGAGAACCACTGATTTAGAACCTAAGTGGTTCCACATGACTGAGCCCAGGAAACAGCAGGAGATGAGGGCAGGGAGAGAGGCACCTCCCTACAGGGTATAGTACCTCACAGTCCGCGAAGGTCCTTCACTTGCATTACATAAATGATTCTCCAAGGAGGAAGGAAACTTCCATGGATGGGATGACCTACTATATTCCTAGCATTGGGTTTGGAGTTTCTCAGTTGCCCTACATAAAACCCACCACATGCTAATGATGTAGGTCCGAGTGTTTCTGCTGAAAATTTAAAGAAATTGAGACCCAGAGGAGGTAGTGACTTGTCCAGGGTCTGAACATTACGATTTTAATTTAGGACCATTTGACTCCCAAGTCTGTTCTCTTTTTATTACATGACCCTGTCTTTTTTCTATACCGAAATATTCTAAAGCACAGAAGGGAATAGTCATAATATTATATGACTAAAGAATGTAGTGAATCATTTATGGAGTTATAGCTGAACCATTCTTAGCACAGCATAATTTCCAAGCTATTTTTTTACAGTCTCGTCTAGGGGGAAAATGTTGCTTCCACATTGATTTTTAACACCATGACTATGAATGGTCAGGCAGGGGATGGTGGAGGCAGGAGGTGGGGGAAGACTAGATTTCATCACTTTGTGAACTTTGAATCTAAACATACAAACTTTTGGTGTGGACTTTTAATGATATGGGCACAGGCAGAATTCCAAAATCTTTCATTTTAATAGTCTGATTTCTTTTTGAATATTTCTGAACAGGTTTGTGACATTCAGTTTGCAGGTAAAGAAAGAAAAGGATTGGTTAAGGGAGAGGATTAAACGATGAAGTATTCCTGATATTATAACCAAGTCAGTGATAAAGATTCACATTCATTCATTCATTCATTCATACATTCTTCAACATTCATTCATTAAATGTGAGTCCTCCTGTGTGCCAGGCACCACTCAAAGCATTGAGAATCAATTGGTGGACTAAACAGACAGGAGTTCTGCCCATCAGAAGGTATATTCCAGTGGGAAACACTGTGGACTTTCTGAAATGTTATGCCATGAATATAAACTGTGGAAATAAGATTTAATGAGAACTCAAGGTTTCTTACCTTGTTGCTAACTAGCCACCCTCTTGTGGTAAGACTACCTAACATTTCCATGTCTCCATTTCCTCATCTGTAACACAGGAACAATGCAATGCATCCTTTATATTGTACAAAGTATGCCATCATGCAACTCAATCTACTTGGAAAAAAAAGCACATAGACTCCTTGTGTCCTGAATATGCCAAGTGAGGAGCAAGAGGAGAGGAAGAAGAAATAGTGGTGGTGGTAGTAACTACAGCAACAGCAGCAGCCATCGTAGCAATGGAAATAGTGATAGCAATAGCAGCAACAGCAGCAGAAGTGGGAGTAGTAATAGCAAATGCTCATCTCAAATGTCACTTCCTTAAACACCCAACTTAGACTCGATTCTCTTTCATGCCTCGTCAGAGGACCCTGTAGTTCCCTTGTAAGGACATGTATTAGTAAAATCACTTGTTGAACGACTGCTAGATCCTGCAGGTCAGGACATGCCTGTATTTCCAGTGCCAAGAACAGGACCTGACACAAGGCAGGTTCCAGTACATGCTTTGAGTGAACAGACAGGAGAATAATTTCCATACGGTTGTGCCAGAGTCATAGGCCTCCAAGGGGTCTCCGATCCCTCATGGTAGCACCCCGTCCTGTGAGATTTGTTCTGTTTATTAAAATTGCTGCCCTGCTGTCTTGAACCAGCTCATGTTAATTTGGCTTCCCTTTCACTGTCCACATAGGACAGATCTTAATGGATGCACTGGCATCTAAGAAGCTCAATTCCAATGAGCTCCCCACTATATCAGGGTGGCCCTGTTAGGAAAGGGGAGGAATCGCGGTGCCGTAACAATTATTAATGTGGTTACTATCATTTGAGCAGAAGACACCAAAGCAATTTCCGGAAACACACCAGATAATGAATCTAGAGTGTGTCTGAGTCTGGTTCTCATCTTTAAATTTTGCTCTGGAGCCTCCTGTGCCCGATTGTCTCGAGATGATAGGAGGGCCCTGCTGAAACATTGTCAGCCCTGAGGTGCCTCATGACGGACAGCTCTTTGCAGATAAGGACCAGCGGCCATCTGCCAAGTGGCCTCTGAGGGCTCCTGCCAAGAGAAGAGAGGCTCTGGGGGAGCAGGAATTGAAAGTCACTGCGTTTACACACACACACAGAGTCTCACCAACACGCTAGCACTATTCAGATGCTGAGCAGTAAAGACCAAATCCTCACGGGCATTTCCAAGTCACTGCACTGGAGCAGGCCTGTGGGGCCCATGCCCCTTCAAGGTAAAATAAACCTTCCCCATCACATATGCTTATCCATAAGCAGTTGACAAAACCCAGTCTATATTACACTTTGCTTTTCTTGACAGGACTCTCATTCCCTGGTAGGATTTTCCTTTCCATTCGCATTGACTCTGGGCCTGGAATGTCTGGAAACAGCAGGAAGATGGGCAGAGCTTCCTCCCAGCAGGCTCCCTTCTGAGCACGCAGACCATAATCCTGCCTCCAGTTCCCCTGGGCCCACCCACCGAGGTGCCTGATGCCAAGGACCCTGCTCTGTGTTTTGCAGATGTGGTCCTCATTGCTGCCACCAGACTCTGTACGGCCCCGGTCTCTTGGACTCCTCAGACAACGTCACCTTCATACTTCCTGCAGTTTTACTGAGCTTGTCCAATGCTCCCTAAAACCATGGAGGCAGAAAGTGCCCCTTCTCTGGCAAGACCAAGAGAAACGGGAAAATAATATTAATTATGTATTTAATGCTTCTCGGATTCAAGCAGTTTTGTAAGCACTTAACAAGCTTTGCCTTTCAATTAAATTCACAGGAGCCCCGCACATTACATATTTGTTGTTTTGTTGCTATTGTTGTCATTGTACCAGCAGGGAGACTGAGGCTCAGAGCAGTTAATTTATCTTGTCCTTTCATTTCCGGGCAAATGATGAAGTTTTATTGGTGCATATATATCTTGACTCCTAAACCTGAGCCCTTAAAAGCATCAAAAAATAATAATAGGGGGCTAAGCTAAACACTGAACATGCCTTTCTCACCTCTTACCTATACTGATGCCAGAAGTTATGTACTAGTATCCCTATACCCATTTCAGACATAAGGCCACTGAGACCCAGAACAGCTAAGCATGTGGCCCAAGGATTCATGGCTGGTGGGTGGAGAAACAGATCTTCAGACCCCAGAGTCTAAGCTCTTACCCACAGTGTGGGAACTTCTACAAAGGCCTCACCAAGGAACGCTGTCCCAGGTTGAAGTATTCTCTCAAAATGTCTCCCCCTGCAGCCCAGTGCCTGTCATCAAGAAACTTCAATAAAAATTAAAATAAAGTCAGTAGCAAGAAAGGCAGAAAGAGTTTGATGTTAGTATCCTCAAGGGTACACTTCAGATCCTTGTTTTATTCTTATAACATTTGACAATAGACAATACCCTCCGATGGAGCTGTCTAGGCTCCCAACAGCCCCAGCTATTTGTATCCTTCTGCCTCCCAACTGAGTCTCAAGGATACTTGCACTTTCCTCAGCTCCTCCATCAGATCCCAAGCTACCGGGATTTATAAAACACTCAGGAAAGCAATGGCTCTCTCTCCTTTGCCCTACAATTACCCAACTGCAGGTTCTAGAACCAGTTCCCAGCCCTTGTTTTGGGTGAGCAGACAGACATCAGCCAGGCAGAGAGGAGGTGAGGAGTGCTCCAGGAGGGAGGCTCAGCATGTGCAAAGGCCTGACCCCTGGAGGCGCTAGGGCATCAGCATGACACAAGTGTGGTAAGTGGGCTGGGAGTGCATTGCCATTCCTGTGTGGAAGGGCAGCTGAAATGTGGTTGCCCCGGTGTCGTCACTATTGACTAGGAATGGGGTTTGTTATCACTCAGTCCATCCGTGCCCAGGCAGCTGTCCTAAATAACACCAGATGAGGGACTGTCCAGTGTTTCCAGGGAGCTTGACTCAGCTCAGACTCGGAGCTAACTATCTATCTATCTGTATAATATTAGTTACTACAAACCACTGGTCAGGACAGCCCCTGCCCCAGTGCCTTTTCAACTGCCGCTGACCAATTCTTTTCAGCTCAAAGAACCATTGCTTCTCAGGCTGGAGCGTCAGAAATGCAACATAGGATCAAGAATCATACACATCTGGGTTGTCATGCATCTTCTCCTTGACAGCTGTGTGGCCTGGGCAAGTCACCTCCCCTCCCTAACATACACCCTCCTGACAGTTAATTGGGGATTACAGTGTGCTCTGCACGGGAGCTGTTGTGAAGATTAGATGAGCTAGCCCAGAGAAGATGTCCCATACACGCTGTGTAAGCCCTTCTCCCAGATAACCCAGTGGGCAGAGGTGGTGAGAGAGTGATTAGACTTTCTGAGCAAGGCTCAGGGCAGTCACCTCTTGGAAATGGGCCTAGGCTTTACATTCTTTTTTAGACTTTTTGAAGCAGGGACATGTTTTGCATAAATTTCTGAATGAAAATGGGGAAACAACCATTTTTTAAAAATATTTGTCTTTCAAACATGGATCCAAAAAGACCTCTTACAATGTTGCAGTACGTCATCAGCATGGTCTTCAGTCATTATCAATGCCAGAAAGAATCAAAACAAAGGGCTGGATTTAGGGGACTCCAAAGGCAGCTCATAGTGCTGTCAGAATTCCCTGAATAGATTCACTAATGGAGAGATTGTCGAGGGAAAAGCCCATAAAACCATGATCTTGACACTTTGCCTGTCCCTGTTCTTTTGTGGGGATGTCAGGAAGATCGCAGTAATCAATAAGGCCACAGAACAAGCTGATATGACACGCAGAGAAAGCTGATGGCAAGGCCAGGTGTGTGGTGTGGAGGGAGGGGTCTAGGTGAGTACAGCAAGTCCTCACTTAACATCATTAATAGGTTCCGTGACTTAGAGTGAATGGACATATAACTAAACCAATTTTATCATAGGCTAGTTGATATAAATAGAGTTAAGTTCCTATGGCATCTCATTTACATTATAACAAATTGATGTTGAACAAAACAACATTATTTAAGGACCTGCGGTGACTGGGTAGGTGGTCAATGAAAGAAGACAATTCTTGGGCTAACCCACCAAGAACCACCTTGTCTCCCAAATTGCAATTGAGGCTTGAAACTCAGATAGTTCCTTCAAATGTTGTGCTCCTAAGAATTTGTGGGAGCCGTCCAAGGGTCAAGAAATTGTATAAGTCTTGCCCTAGCCGCCTTGGCCTGCAGACTGAAGAGTCTCAGGTTTGATTCCAGTCAAAGGCACATACCTCAGTTGCAGGCACAATCCCTGGCCCTGGTCGGGGTGTGTGCGGGAGGCAACCAATCAATGTCCCTCTCACATTGATGTTTCTCTCTCTGTGTCTCTCCCTCTCCCTTCCACTCTCTCTAAAAATTAATGGAGAAATATCCTCAGGTGAGGATAAGAAAAAAAGAAATTGTAAAAGTCTTCCTAGACTCTAAAAGAGAGGAAAGCATTTTAAATATTACGGATCTGGCCATTTCTCAGGGCAACTGAAGCCCTCTCCACTGTGAAACCAGAGTAGGCCCAGCAGCTGCCTCTGCTTGGCTTGGTCTGCAGCTCTTTTGGTCTCCCTCTCTCCCTCCCCTTCTTCCTCATCCAGTGGTGAAAGCTCCTCTCCTTGCACTAAGGAGCAGGGCCAAAGGTCTCCACAGTCCACAGACCTGGCAACAAACTGAGGCGCCACCACTTCCCTGTTGTGCAGCCTTGGGTTAGTTAACTTCCCGTCTCTGAGCCTAAGCTCCTCATTGTAAACACACAGCATAATCATAGCATCTCCCCCTTGGGTGGCTGTAAAGATTAGATAAAATACAAATGAAAAGTTGGCCCTTGATAAATGCTGGTTTAACTACACCCCCGGCACAGTGCTCAGTGTCCATATCAGTGATGATAATAGTAGTGGTGGTAAGAAGCCACTGTGCACTAGGCTCGGTGCTAAAGACTTCAGTTATTGTCTTGCTGGTCCTCACAGTAGCCCTATGATACAGTAATATTGGTGCACTTTTAGCATTGGGGAAACCAAGTCCCAGAAAGGTATGTAACATATGCAAGGACACAGATGGAAAATGGCTAAGTAGGGATTCAAGCCAACTGTCCAGCTCCATATCCTCTTCTCTGAACCACCACCATGACAATCCATAAGAAAATGGGGCTCTCTTCTCTTTCCCCCTTCCTTTATTTTCTTTCTTCCTTGTGATTTCCTCTAATCTTCCTTCTTTCCCTGTGTTAACTATTGATCTAGAAGTCCTTTATACCTAGAAAGCACATTGGGGTTGTTTTTAATTCATGTAAAGTCACCTTATTAATTCGACACACTTTTATTAAACATCTTCTAGCTGCTGAGCGGTCCAAGTTCCATAGTGGCATCTGAGCCCCCACAAATCACCTGTCAAGAAAGCAGAACCAAACAATATCCCATTGAACAGAATTTAAATAAAAACTGAAACTCAAAGAATTTGAGTGTCTTACTCAAAGCACACAGCCTGAATTTGCAAACCTTCTAACTGAAACCTGGGTACCTTGCTTTTCTCTCAGCATTTTTCATAATCCTGGCCCCACAAACTAGCAATAACGACACACAAAAAGGCCAGCTAAGCTCTCTCAAGCGATTGCAATGTGAAGGAACAGTTCTAACTACTTTAAAGACACTATTCTTCCCCAAAAGAACTGCACAAATTAAGTACTTTTTTATCCCCACTTTACAGAAAAGGAAACAAGCACACAGAAGTTAAAGAGCTAATAGGTTACATATCTGATAAAAGATGAAGCAAGGAATATATTTTGTAATATTAAAATAACTACTAGAGGCCCGATGCACGAAATCCGTGCAAGAGTAGGCCTCCCCCCCCCTCTCCCCCCGGCTACTGGCACGGCTTCCCTCTGGCACCTGGGACTTGGGCTTCCCTCGCAGCCCCAGCTTCATCTGGAAGGATGTCCGATCTGATTAGCATATTATGTTTTTATTATTATAGATGTATAGTGCCAGATGGTCACTAGATTTATTGGGGCAATCACTTTCTAATCACTATGCTGTACACCTGAAACTAATATAATATTGTGTGCCAACTATAATTTAAAAATTAAATAACAATGTATACATATTAATATTTTAGATAAGAGCAAAGGTTTTTTGGTTGTTAATAAATAAAGTAAAAATTACTTTAAATTCTTTTAAAGTAGCCCATAATTCAAACCCACATATCTGATTCGAAAGCTTATCCTTTGAACCTCTAAACTCCGCTTCCTTTCCAAAGCAGTTAAAGAAAAGGGAAGACTATATCGTAGTAAGTGCCAAACAAGGAAAGAGGCCACTTATATTCTGACAGTTCAAAGAAAGGAGACGTGAGCAAAAGATGGAAAGGGCTGGAGACTTGCTCTGGTACCTGGGAAATTTCATTCCACCTCAATGATCCTCAGTTTTCTCCATCGAGAATGGAAACTCTAGTGTCCACCCCAGAGGTTCCGTATGAGAATGCAGGAGGGTAAGATATGAAAGAGCCCAGAGGGGGCTCAATGCATGTTTTCTACATAAAGATTTGCATTTCTGGCCCCTAGCTCTGGTCTAAGGAGCAACTTTTCTTTTTGTCCTGCCCTTTCCCTTCCCATGTTTGTGAGTCCAAGTTAAGAAAGAAAGGAGCCTTAAGACGTTCCTGAATATGAAGATGTGTCGACTGCCTCTCTCAGCTTGCCTGCGGGAACAATTTGAAGGCCTCAAATAATTGTCTCGAAAGAACCAATTCAGAAAAAGTACATTACAAGAGGCAAGAAAATTGCCTAATCCCGGTGTTGCTGAGTCCTCAATTTGCAGACACTTGGAATCAAAATAATGAGGAAACAGGCATTGGGGCCATTCCAGGTCTGTTCCCCTGTGAATGCCTGGCTGTCAGTCACTCACTGGGAGGCTCCACCTTTTGGGATGGAAAAGTCCTCAAGGCCACCTGGAGGGAGCTACGAGGTCTGAAAGAACAGAAATGGAGGCGGGAGCACATGCAGAGACAGCAGAAAGATTCAAGGTCTGAGGGGCTAAAAGTCATAATTTAGCCACTCACCAGCTGTGTGATCTCATCTATGCTCTCCACCTCTCTGGGCCTCTCCCAGAAAGGATTGTGGTACTAACACATGAAAAGAGTCCTGGCACAGCGGGCACCATGGTGGATGCTCAGCACAAAGATAAAGAGGAGGGAATTTCAGGTCCACATGCTGTTCCACCCCAGCTTAGCTATCAACCTTGGGCAAGTCATCAAATCCTCTGTGTCTCAGTTTCCTCATCTTAAAGGCAGGTAATGATAGTGCCTCCCTATGGGATGTTGAGAGAATTAAATGAGAAAATGCTGGTAAGCAACTTAGCACAATGCCTAGCACATTGCAAGTATTCAGTAGATGGTACTTAACTACTGTTGTTGCTGTTGCTGTTTTTATTAACCACTAGATCTAAATTTCAAGTACTTTTGATAAGTGGTTAAGCACATGATTTTGAGATCAGATCAACCTAGGTTTGACTCTAGGCATTCTCACTTTATAACTGGGTTGATAACTTGGGAGAATTAACCACTTGGAACTTCAGTACCCTCATGGACAGGGGTGAGACTAATAATACTATTGCTACCATTTGGGAATGTTAAGAGATTTTCATGGGACAATCTATGAAAAAACTAATGTCTAGCACAGTGGTCAGCAAACTCATTAGTCAACAAAGCCAAATATCAACAGTACTTCTTCAAAATAGACTCGCCCAGGCCAAAAACCGACTTCTGCGCATGGGCCACGAAGTTTCAATCGCACTGTACGTGAGCGCCGCACATGGTATTTTGTGGAAGAGCCACACTCAAGGGGCCAAAGAGCCGCATGTGGCTTGCGAGCCGCAGTTTGCCAACCACTGGTCTAGCACATAGTTAGTGCTCAATAAAGGGTGGCAATTGATGAGAGAGGGGCTGCCCCAGGCAATTCAGGCCTCCTAAGTGAGGTTCCCTAATAAGGGGAGAAATTCTGAATGGTTTTTGGGGTGGGGCTTAGGAGGGATGATAAGGGGAACAGGGCTAGAGCTCCCGTGTTTTAGGAGGTGACTACGTCTGCTGCTGCATTTGCAGTTCAGTTCAGTGAACATTTATTGAGCACTGACTGTGTGCCAGGGTACAAAGAAAGAAACAAGGAACTCTCAAGGGGTTCCCAGACGCTTATGGGAGCAGTAAGACCAACATGGATTGCAGGGCAGGAGAGGAGCCTGCATACACTGAGTGTCCAGTAAGTGCCTGCACCATGCAAGGCGCTTTATGTATTTTGACCCACTGAATTCCCGTAGCAACCCTGTGAGATGGCGTATGTGTCTCCTAGGGTACCATAACAAAATATCACACCCTGGGCTTAAACAACAGATACTTATTTTATCACAGTCCTGGAGGTTGCAAGTCCAAGATCAAGGTGCTGGCAGAGCTGGTTTCTTCTGAGGCCTCTCTCCTTGGCTGGCAGATGGCCATTTCTCACTGTGACCTCACATGAGTTTTTTCTGTACACATGCATCTCTTGTCTACTGTGTCTTCTTATAAGGCAGATTGATTTAGGCCTCACGCATGTAACCTTGTGTAACCTTAATTACCTCTCTAAAGGCCCTATCTCCAAATATAGTCACAGTCTAAAGTACTGGGGGTTAAAACTTCAATATATGGATTTGGGGATACACAGAATACATATATGTATCATAAGAGATGGTAAAGACTGTTATTTCCCCACTAGAGGCCCGGTGCATGAAATTTTTGCACTCGGGGAGGGGGAGGGGCGAGGCCTCAGCCCAGATAACGAGAGGGTGCAGGCCAGGCCGAGGTACCCCACTGGTGCACGATCAGGCCAGGGAGGGACACAGGAGGTTGGCCAGCTGGGGAGGAACTGTGGGAGGGCTCCAGGGCATGTCCAGCCCATCTCACTCAGTCCTGATCAGCCAGACACCAGAAGCAAGGTAACCTACCAGTTGGAGCATCTGCCCCTGGTGGTCAGTGCACGTCATAGTGAGCGGTTGAGCGGCCTTAGCATATCATTAGCATATTATGCTTTGATTGGTTGAACAGATGACCGGACAACCAGCATATTAGCATATTAGGCTTTTATTATATAGGATTTTACAGATTGGAATCTGACTCATGGAGATGCACAGGAACTTGCCTACAGTGACACAGCTGGAGGTCACAGGTAGTCTTTTTTGGACCATTTCAACTCAGGATTATTCTTTAGCTTCCTAAAGTATGAAGGTGAATGGGGTAAATGTTCTAAGAGATGTACAAAGGGCTCTGATCTGAAGGGAGCTGAAGGGCATTCCTTCTCCCCCATGGCTAGACATAGAGCCTAAGACACTTCTATTAGTGTTTACAGGAACTTCTAAGTCCACTTGGAGATATCCCAAAGGAGCTACCAGAGGTCTGTCTTTGATTACCTTCACTGACGTGGAGCTCATTCCTCACAAGATATAAGGTCTTTTATCTCAGAGACCCCTGAGAAATAATAGCATTTAAGTAGGAAACTCACCAACATATGAATGGGTTTTCACTCATCAACAGCTACTTCCCATTAAGCAGCAGTACATTGTCATGTATCAGGAAAATGTGGCCCCGATAAGACTTTACAAAACTGACCATCCAACCCTCCTCGTATGAGAAAGAGCAAATGCTCAGGAGCCAGAACCACATGGGGTCAAATCCTGGCTTTGACACCTAGTAAGACCTTGGACAAATCCCTGGCCTTCCTAAGCCTGTTTCCTCGCCTGTAGAATGGAGCCCGTATCTCATGGACTGAGAGAATGAATTAAAGGAGCCACTAGAGTTAAAGAACTTGGCCAGGAGTGGGTAACTTCACCTTCCATCGTGCAGGCCTCTCTCCCTCCCCTCTCTCTCCCCTCCTTTTGGTTTCCTCCCCACCCCAGATTGCCGGCACCACAGCTTCTCTGCTCACACCACGCGCACATTTCCTCGATAATCCCCTTGTTTTCCACCTCTCACTCTGATGCTATCTGAACGCTACGGCTCGGCTCGCGCAGAACCGTTTTAATCTCTATCACAGGCACCTGGGCTGAGATTTGAATTATGGAAAGTAAGCGCCAGCCGTGGGCATCGAAATCATAGGGGTTTGAAGGAGGGTTTTAATTTTTTATTATGTAACAATGACAGACATTTAAATTCCATCAACAGAGAGATGAAAATTGATTTAGTGTCCAATTAAAAGCCCATATGGTCAAAGTCCTACCGCTTATGGGGAAGTTTTACAGATGTGTATTTAATGCATAATTCATAGAAGACTGTTATGATTTATTTATGTTTATCTGTGAGAATGGGCTGAGCAGGAGCTACTTTATAATGAATAGTTTTATGGCCTTGAAAAATAAGAGGCTCGATTTATACGTTCATAATTAAAGGGTGACCGATGGCTGGGCCTAATGTAAACACGATTCAGCCTGTTCATGTGGTTTGTAAGGAATGGACCTTCAAGATTCCTAAGAGTCCTGAGACTGGTCCTAGAAGGTTCCAGGCTGACGAATGACCAATTGACATGTCAGAGCCACTTTACCAAAAACACTAGGCGCTAATTGCAGAATCTGAGGCAGGCGAGTGTAGTGGTGAGAGGTTAGGTCTGCAATGATAGCAGTGCCTGGACCTCGCAGGGTAGTGGTGAGGATGAATAAGACAACCTGCATGACGTGCTGGTCGGTAGCAGGTACCCGGTAAGTGTAGCATAGGACTTGGAAAGCTGGCATCCATCCCGCAGTGCCAGCAGCACCGTCCCTCACCCCACCATCCCATCATCATCGTAGCATCATGGGCAAGAGCAGTGAACATGTACCTGGGCGTGAGCAAGTCCTGGACCCTGAGCCAGTCACTGCATCTACCTCTGTCGGTTTACTCATCTATTTAATGGGGTAACAAAACACCTGATTACTGCAAGTGGGATTACTGCAAGAATTAAAATAGTAGCATATGTCTTAATTTGGGTTACCCAACAGCACTGTTACTATTCCACTTAGCAGATGAGTCGGGGGATCCCACATCCCAGCGCATGCCCATGTTTCTGATATAATTAACATTGTCCTCTTTCTGCCCCCCGTGCCCTTGTCTCTGGATGATAAATTATATGATTGTCCTCCAGAGGAGAAAATTGAGGTCAGAGAAGTAACTTGCCCAAAATAACATGTCAGAGCCAGGACTCACATTTAACTCCATCCTCTCCCCTGCCACTGCACTTGCCCGCCTCCGAGTCTGACATCACCTCCCAGCCATCTCGGTCATGAGGCTCCAGCAGGGTGCCATGCAGTGCCAGGAGCCTGGCAGCCTGGGAGCCATGCGAGGCCATTCTCAGAACCACTGGGAGTCTAAAGAGTTCACTCCTCACAAGCCACGTGGGTGGACTGGGTCCTGCCTACATTATGCTCAGCCATTTCTCACCATTCGGTTATGGTACAAACCACACCTGAGATGTGACTTGGGTGCAAGCCCTTTACTTGGGGGGATGCTCTCAGGAAGCTCCAGTGGGAGGTGAGGAGGACATGAGGAAAGGAGAACGCCAACACAAGGTGAGTCTGTGTGTGAGTTGCAATGGACAACTGGGCCCCATCCCACTGGGGATGGTCTGAAAAACACATCAGAATGACCCCACAAAGCAGTAGGGAGCTGGGCCCTTTACCCACCAAACTCCCATCCCGCGCCCATTGAGAATTGCTTCTTTTTTTTTTTTAACAACCTGCATTGTTCAAAGGTCAACTAGACTTTAAAGCAGTACTTCAAGCAGGGGCAAATTCGCCTAACCTCTCAGGGACATTGGGCAATGTCTGGGGATATTTCCGGTTGTCACAGCTATGAAAGGGAGTGCTACTGGCATCTAGTGGGTAGAGACCAGGAATGCTGAGGAGACAGCCCTCACAGCAAAGAGCTAGCTGCCCAAAATGTCAATGGAGGTTGAGAAGTCCTGCTCCAAGGAATTCCATAGGAGGGAGGGATCTGTGTGGCATGAGGCTGTGGGATGCAGCTTCCTGCTCAAAGAGAGCTTGGCAGAAGTAAAAGCGAGGATGGCAAAGTCCCATAGAAGAAGGAACGAGGTGAACATGCGATGGAAGTGGCCAGGGGTCCCAAAGTCATGCATACAACAGCAGCGAATGGCCATGAGGAGAGAGAGGGGCAGAATGCTGGATGCGTAACTGCATAGGGTAGGACCTGAAATACCCTGAGAGGCAACATGGTCTTATTTCTGGTCCAGCAGAAGGCAAATCACTTTCCTTTCCATTTGATTAGTAGTGACTGCCCAGATCAGGGATTGAGGTTACCAGGCTAGTGGCATGCTCGACTAGTGATGCCTATCACAGGAACTGTGCTGTTACCTGGCTATGAATTGTTTTTTAAAAGTTCATTTTTCTCTCTTTGGGCAAATGGCAAGGGTGAGAGAGGGGACAATGGTGAAGACCTCACTGATTTATTGGGAGGACCCAATGGGAATCCGGATGGGGAAAAGTACATTGTAAGCTGAGCTGTAGAAATGTTGAGTTGTCCTTAATATGAACATCCCAGAATCTCCCAACCTCAGATCCCAGTGCAGATAACCAAACGGGGAGTAGTCATGGTTCCAAACCAGTCAGGATGAAATAAGCAGTTCTGTGTCCCTGCATCTGTGCCCTCGGAATCATGCAATAGCACTTAGATGCCGCCTCACCCCAGCTTAGGAGAAACTACACAGCCCCTGGGGAGCCTCTCTCTCCTCCTCTCCCTTTGTAACTGCCCTCTGCACCTTCTCATCTTCCTCTGCTAGGATCTTGCCCTCCTATCCCCTCTGCTAGGATCTTGACCAAACTGTTTCTCATCATCAGCTCTGCTGGGGAAGAGTGCCCTCTGCTTCTTGCAGCCTAGATTAGATGCAATACGTTTGGGAAGCTAGTCTGTTTGAGCCTACATAAGGAACACTTTCCACTTGCTCTTCCAGTTCCGAGAATGTGAGCGAGAGAGAAGGGCTTTTTTTTTAATTGCTTGCAATACTAATGCTGAGTTCCTAAAAGTGTGATCCACAGGCTGCCGGCCCCCAGACCCCAGACTCTGCAGGTTGAGAAGTTCCTGAGACCATTCTAACTTCATTCATTCATTTCTTCCTTCCCCCAAAAATATGGAGTCCCTCTTCCATTCCGGGCCCCTGTAGGTGCAGGCCTCAGAAACCAAACCCAGTCTGTCCCTCCTCAAAGAGCCCACAGGTGGTTGGGTTTTAGAAGCTAGCACACCACCCCCATGTGAAACATGCTATTGCAGAGACAGGCCGGGGCTGTGGGAAGTCAGGAGCTAGGGGTGGGGGGTCTCCCTTAAAGAGGCAACTCTACACTGAGCCCCCTGGGGTGACCAGCATCTATGTCAGTGAGGAGGAGCTGAGGAAGGAGGGTGACCAGGCAGAGGGGGTGGCATGTGTAAAGTCTCTGGCGCATGAAAGAACGTGGCACGCTCTGTCGCTCCATCACTATGGAGCACTCTTACATGGGAGGTCATACAATATACAAACCCCCTAAAGGACCACGGGTCCAGGGCAGTGGAACACCTGAAGACCCTGCCTGGCAACTCACAGGGCCCCAAAACCCAAGAGGGTGAGCTGGAGCCTTCCAATACCTTCTGGGGAAGAATCCATTCATTTGATCATGTATTCATTCATCTGTTCATTTATTTGTTTATCTAATACAGTGGTTCTCAACCTTCCTAAAGCCGCGACCCTTTAATACAGTTCCTCATGTTGTAGTGACCCCCAACCATAAAATTATTTTCGTTGCTACTTCATAACTGTAATTTTGCTACTGTTATGAATCGTAATGTAAATATCTGATATGCAGGATGTATTTAGGCGACCCCTGTGAAAGGGTCGTTCGACCCCCAAAGGGGTCGAGACCCACAGGTTGAGAACCACTGATCTAATAAATAAATATTCACTGAGCCTCTCCCATGTGCCAAGCCCCGTGATAATTCTGGGGATGTAATGGCAAGCTAACCCTGTAAGGTGTGTCCTCGAGGAGCTCACAGTGAGCCCTCCATCCCACCCATGACAAGCACATGCTCTAGGCCAGGCCCCTCGGAGCTCCCAGGAGAGGGGAAAAGCCACCACTTTGGGCACAAATTCCTAATGGCTCTAATAGGCTTTGTGTCTCCTGAGGCTCCAGCAGCATGTCCTGCTGACTCGACACCTTTTCCAGGGAGGGACCCATCGGGCCAAGAGTGTGGACAAAGCTCGCCAGGCCTGCCTGCCGCAGGGGCCTCAAGGTGTCCTGTGTCAATAGACGCACTCAGTACAGCGCCCCTGCTCCAGCTGGAAATAATGAGTGCAGCCCGGGAGCATGGGCCTGGTGAGGAAGCCGGATAAACCTGCTGCCAGGATAACAACGCTGCACTTCTCGCTGGTTCCAGGAGTGCTCTGAGCTCCAGAGAACCCTAAACCGGGACGCTTCAAATGCAAAACGGCTTTGTTCAAATCTCAGCTTGTGGCTTTCCTCTTCAATAGCAGGCTGGTTCCTTTGCAGACTTGGCGGCTTTTTCAGGACGCAAATCTGCTGTCAGCATCGCAGCGATTAGAGGCTTTGCTGAGGCCGCTGAACTCTCCGAGGATTATTTCCTTGGAATTTTCCAGACTGTATGGCTGCTTGGAAGTCACTTGTCGCCTCTTTTTATTCATTAGCTTCTTCACAAATATTCTTGAAATTAAAATGATCATAATCATTATCATAATCACATCATCAAGGACCATGTATTGAGAGGCTAGTATGTGCCGTGCTCTATGCCAATCACTTGGCGCACTTTATGGCTTTTATTCCTCCTAATTACCCTGGAAGGTGGGTATTTGCAGTGGATGCTGCAGTGTGTGCCCACATCTCTCCTTCAGGACTGAGACGCTCATTCTTCCAGCCCCTGGGAATATTGCTGGCTGACAACGCTCAGTCAAGTTCATCCCCAGGAATCACCCCCACCAGGTGGAAGAGAACTGGTTGGCCCAAAATCACACATTCCCTCCCGAGGGGCAGCCTGCATCCAAGGCCCAGCCCTCTCGCCTTCAGGTGGGACAACTGTACAGTCATGCTGGCTCCAGGCAGATGATCATACTGGGATTGGCTGAGTCTCTGTCACAACAGCTTAACTCCTCCCGCTGCTTCCTTTATCCCCCAGCAAACCTGCATGCAAATCTCCAGCCCAGAGTCTGATTCCCTGGGGAACCTGACTGACCACAGTGTTATTACATCGATTCGGCACCAAAGAAACCAGAAGCTCAGAGAGGTGGTGTGACTTGCCCAAGGTCACACAGCCAGGAAGTACAGGGATGGGGGACTATGTTCCCCGTTAAAGGCTCCCATCCTCTACTGGAGCACTTTCCTTTCCTTCTTCATCCCAGGAAATTCTGGCTGAAATGCCCATGCGTCCCTCCAGTGAGTTCCCTTCATTATTCCTTCTCCATCCCTAGGACCTCTGGAAGGATCTGCAAGAGGAAAAACAGGAATGGCTGACCTTTTCATTCTCCTGGCCATCACATCTTCAAGACAGAAGCTTGGAGAACAGAAAATAATGTCAAAATCAGGTTCAAAAATGACCTGTAATCCTTGGGAGCAAAATGGTCACAGAGAATTTTTAGGGCAGTGAAGCTACTCTGTGTAATACTGTTATGGTAGATACATGTCATTATACACTCGTCTAACAGAATGTACAGCACCAAGACTGAACCCTAATGCAAACTATGGACTCTGGATAATAATGACGTGTCAGTGTAGGTTCATCCATTGTAACACATGTGCCACTCTGGTGGGGGATGTTGATGGTGGGAAGGCTGTGTATGTGGGAGCAGGAAGTACCTGGGAAATCTCTATCCCTCCCTCAATATTGCTATTAACTTAAAGCTACTCTAAAAAATAAAGTCTAGCCCCGCTGGTTTGGCTCAGTGGATAGGGCATCAGCCCAAGGACGGAAGGATCCTGGGTTCAATTCCGGTCAAGGGCACCTACCTCTGTTGCACACTCTATCCCCAGCCCTTGTCTGGGGGGTTTGCAGGACGCAACTAATTGATGTGTCTCTCTCACATTGTTGTTTCTCTCTCTGTCTCTCCCCCTTCCACTCTCTCTAAAAATCAATGGAAAAATATCATTGGGTGAGGATTAACAACAATAATAAATTATATAATTCTATAATTCTATAAAATATTTGTGGCTCACTTTATATTTGTGGACAGCGCTAGTCTGATCAACTGGTTTCTACGGAGGCTTTCTTCACCCACAGGCCCTGCAGAACGTTGGCTGCTTCACTCGCCTGTAACGAATGGCATGCACAGTCCCTGGCACATAGCAGACATTTTAGACCAGTGGTTCCCAAACTTATTTGGCCTACCGCCCCATTTCCAGAAAAAATATTACTCAGACCCTGGAAATTAATTTTTTTTAATTTTAATAGCAGTTACTCATCGCCCCCAAAAGCACCTGTGGCCATCACCGCCCCCCTGGATCGCTGCAGCGCCTACCAGGGGGCGGTAGCGCCCACTTTGGGAATCACTGTTTTAGACAATGCATGCTGCCAGAATGAGAGTAATTGGTGTGCACTGGACCAGGCTGGGATGGTTGTTTGATGCTGCAGCTCCATCCTCTCTCATTTGAGCCCTGTGTCCCAACTGCAAATCAGCATTCTGCATCCGGGGGGATGGAGGGATATTCTGTCATCCTCCTCAGAACCCATCTTGGAAACATGTCCCCCACTGCTCAGCCCAAGGAGCTTCCTGTGGGAACTGCAGACACCCAGCCCCACCTCTAGCAAAACAACTCCCCGATCCCTGTGTAGTCCCATCATACTCAATACTCCACCCATGGTCCTTGTCATTCTCCTTACCTTTTCCAATGGTGATTGCGTGGAATTCAAGCTCTATTTACAGGTAAAAGACTGAGGAAGAGAAACATCAAGGATTTACTATGATCATAGAAGATATTGACTTCCCAGACCCCTGTCCCAGCTGAAAGTGCAAGCATCAAACACCTCAACCAGAGAGAAGACCATAGAGTGTAGTCAGGGCAAGATTCATTTTGCCTTATTACACTTGGTTTTATTCTGTTTTTCTTATCATAAAAGCAATACATCATCATTACAGAAACGTTGAAAGGCAAAGAAAAATGTAAGGAAGCAAGGGAAAATATGCCCTCAATCCCATCATCCAGTCACAGTCAAATCATAGCTTATTTCCTTCCAGTCTGTGTACTTAGGGCTCCTTACGTAATTCACGAACTATTTTTCACAATCTCCCTGCCCTACTTTTTTGATTCAGTGTGGTACCATAAATATTTAGAAAATCATTTTCAATTCTGTAGAGGATGAGATAAATGCTGTATATGGAGGAATCATAATTAACTTAATTTTGTCTGGATTGTGGGTCCCTGGGTTGTTTCCAGCTGACCAGTGGGGTAGAGCCTGGCTCTGCACCTTTATGGATAAATCTTTGTTCCAGTTTGTGCTGCTTTCAGAATTGAGATCAAGAATTAGAGTGACTGAGTCAAAGGGTAGGAATACGTGTGAGGCCCAGCAAGTCTCCTAAGGAAAGGTATGGCCAAAATCTGACCAGATAACACATTCTCTTCTCCATCTCTATCTCCTTCCCGAGGAGTAGCCAGGGGCACTCAGGAAATGAAGAAGAAGCCACTAATTTTGCCTCGTCACAGGCCATACAAAGGCCTTCTGAACCGATGGGCTCAGAGCAGATCCTGCCCAGAGAACAGTGTGGGAGGGAGTGTCTGGTCATGCTCAAAACACACAGGGAAATGTGTCAGAGAAGTCGGCCTCATTTTGTTGCAGGAAATGGGACAAACACTAAATTCAAACCATGACTAAGAAAAATGTTATTATATAAATGATATAATTCTATATAATTATATAAAATGATACAATTCTATAACTATATAAAATTACATTTGTGGCTCACTTTATACTTCTGTTGGATGGCACTAGTCTGAGCAATTGGTTTCTAAAGAGGCTTTCTTCACCCCTAGGCCCTGCAAGATGTTGGCTGTTTCACTCACCTGTAACCCAAACTAACTAATTTTCTTACCTGGCAGAGCTGCTTCTTCTCTCCTTTCCTGGGCTCTCTCTTCTTCCAGACCTCTAACAGTGGATGTCTAAGAGGAATAGAATTTATTGTTTCACGGGGTTTGAAAACAGTGCTTTGGAAAAAAATGAAAGAAGAGCTATAGGGATGAGGCCCCCAGGCAATGAGACTGGGCCTTGGCACTGCCAAAGCTTCTGTCTCTCTCTCTCTCTCTCTCTCTCTCTCTTTCTTCCTCCCTCTCTTCCTCCAATTCCCCATCTATTTCTTGCCTCTCTCTTCTTCCACTACAGACAAGTCCTCTCTACATGGTGGGGAAAAAGATAACTGCCAGCACCTACAACTTACATCTTCCTTTATATTTCCAGACACAAGCAAGAGTCTTTCCTCCAGCATATACATCAGTTCCAGGGAAGAATGCTCATTGGTTCTGCTAAGGTCACATGCCCACCCATTCAGTTCACTAGTGATGTCTGAGAAATAGAGTTCAACGATTGGCCAGACCTCAGTCATATGCAAATTTCATTGGCCAGATTTGTTATCAGCCAAAAGGAGATGCAAGAACTTGCTGGATAGCCTTTTGGCTTTCTTTGTTTTGAAATAGCTACTTCAACTAAACATTTTCCTTTGTGTCCAGGAGCTCCAAGAGCACCAGGTTATAAAAGCAAGGGCAAGGACATTTGATAAAGCTGTCAACGCTCAAAGCTATTCTTTTAGGTAAATTTGAATTTCACTTTGAAAAACAAGAAGATGATGGATAGATAACTGATAAACATCAGGCCACCCACTTTCAATTGGTTCCGAACAGATACACATCATTGTACTGTTTACCTGGAGATCTCATATGCCAGACAACTAATGTTTCTCTATAATGATCTGATTTTGTGTTGCCTAATTTAGATGTTCAAGTTGTCAGAAAAGAGCACTTATCCATAAATGTAAAATTATGTATGTGTATCATCCGGTTATAAGTCAATCAATAAACAGGGTATTTAAGAAAAGTGTACAGTAATTACTAAGGCATGCTGTTTGTGGCATAGTACCTAACCATGGAATGCAATAGTTGAATACTAGTCTCTATTTAAATGCCATTCATCTGCACATAGGAAGGTATTCTGCAGCTTTTAATTAAGTCATAGAGATCTCAGCTTTAGGTACATTACATTAGATGGAAGGCAGTTTTAGTTCTATCTCTCTTACAATGGGATGAACTGAGGTTTACTTCTCTGGCACAGGACCTAGAAATAAGGGTTATGAAATCTTCAGTAGAATTTTCCATGTCCCTTTCACATCTGCCTTATATGTAAAATGAAATAACTTTTATCAACATAAAAATTCACTTATAGTTGACCTCAGAACTGAGACAGAAATTGTTTGTTGAGTCCCTACTCTATGCTAATTATTGGGCAAAGCACTTCCCATATTTTATCTCATTATAACTACCTGGCATTTCGTAGATGATGAAACTAAAGCCCAGAAGGCTGGCTTTGTGTGCCCAAGGTCACACGGCTTGTGAGTCGCAGGGCTGGAATTTGGAATCAAGCCCATCAGACTCCAAGGTGCACGTTCTAGCTGCCACAGCCTGGGCTCAAAGGTTGGCAGCTGAAAGGGAGGGATGCCAAAGTTCCCTTCTAACTGTCGGGTTCTGTGATGCCCATTTTTGTGGCTCTACTTGTAAATGGCACAAAAATAGCATCTGAATCAGGGCTCAAGGGGACCAAATTCTGCTGGATAGTTCTGTCATCTGTTGTATTTTGCAAGGCAAAACCAGCTGGAGCTATTTCTTCTGCTTCCTCCCTTGGGGTTGGCAGGCAGTAGAGGTTAGTGTATGAACCAAAGTCCATAGAGTATACATTTCAGACAAAACCATCTGAATTCAAATACAGACTCCACTACTTCTCGGCTGTGGCTGTAACAAGGAACACCCAAAAGTAATTTAACCCCTCGAAGCCCTAGAACTCTGACCTATAAAATGAGGTCAACTATAAGGAATCCCCCCAAAATGTACACACACTTTGAATAATTATAAAGGCAGTGTTTATTAAAATACATTTCATTTTCAAAATTGAGCTATCAGCTGTTAAAGTGTGTATACATTATTTGGGACATCCTGTATATTCCTTCACATTACTACTCTGAAATTAATACCTGAATTTTATTTAAGTACTAGAGGCCCAGTGCAAGAATTTGTGCATGGTTGGGGTCCAGCTGGCCCACCCCTGATTGGGGTGGGGGGGGCGATCGTGGGCAGGGCCAGCCAGGGGGAGGCGCCACGGGAGGTTAGGGGTTGGCTGCCACAGTGCGCGTCGTAGTGAACGGTCATTCTGGTTGTTCCAGCATTCCAGTCACTTGGCTTTTATGTGTAAAGATGTTATATACTTGTACAGAGAACATAAATTGGATGGTTTTGCCTTCTTCCTACTACTTAGTTTGAAATGTCTGGAATGGATAAATTCATCCTTTTAATAAATATTTATAGAGGACCAACTATGTGCTAGACACTGCTAAGTCTTGCCTATATACTAGTGAACAAGCAGATGCAGTTCTGCCTGCATGAAGCTTACAATCTACCTGGTAAAAGAAATTTGTCAGCTAGAATATTTTGTCTTTATTTTTTTTAATCCCAACAATGTCTTCAACCATACGTGCATTTGTGGCTTGCAAAATTAGGAATCCATAATAAGGAGACCTTGATTTGTTTCTGCTAATCAATATTAACATGAGGATCCCTTGATCTTCCTGTCTTCTGTTACTCTCAGTGTGAGAATGATGTCTTGCCTCACGGTCACAAGATGGCTGCCACAACTCCAAGCATCACATCTCCACATGAGGCTTTCAAAAAAAGGGGGGTGGGGTGTCTTTCTCTTATGAGGGAGAAAAATCTTTGCCAGAAACTTCTAGTAGACTTCTCCTTAGATTCCATTGGCCATAACCAAGTCACATGCCCATCTTAAACCAATCCCAGGAAAAATGAAATGGGATTTCCACAAATAACTTGGAACAATAGTGATTTTTTTTCTTTTAAGAAAAAAAGAAAAAAGAGGTGAGGGAATGTTTGTTGGGCACTAAGACCAACCAGTTCCTGTCGCATTGGGCTGATGAGAGGTGCCAAATGCAGCCTGGGTTGGGTGTGAAGAGTTCACCTGGAGAATCTGAGAAACAGACTGGCTGAGGTGCCAAATGTCCAGTGAGGAAAGGAGCCTGGAATATGAACCTGGCGAATAAAAAACACAAACAAACAAACAAACAAAAACAAAAAACAACCACCCTGAAGTAACCAGACATAGCAGCAAAAATAACACATGAAATGTCAAACTCAAATGCCTACAGGAACTAGGTCAGTAATAATGGTGAAGACCCCTGGCCGGAGGACAAGCCCCTTTTTGCCAGTGAGAAAGTGGGAATTCTGCCCCAGTGAAGTCAGAAATCTAGATGTCTAAAGGAACTCTCCCAATTTTCAAATGTTGGCAATGAATTTAAAATAACATTGAGAAAATGGTAGCCCAAACGGAATATCTACCGGCCAGCTTCTCTGTGTGGACCTCCAGCTTGCAGGCTCTGGGCAAGCCTGTCTTATCCAGAGGGCCCTCCCGCAGCAAAGCTAAGTGTCTGCGCATTGGTCCCCACCTCACTGCAACTTAGATGCGCCATCCTGTTCCTGCCCCCAATGATGGTCCTGAGGTGATACATTTCCACTCTTTCTAGCACCTTCCAGCCATAGAGCTACATACTTCAGTTCTGGATCATCCTGGCATCCAGAAGGATGAGGAGGGAACGTCCTAGAAGCCAATCATGACAAGCTCTTGAAAAATAATGTGTTTTTTTAAGTGTGTTCATCATTCACTTAACAAATATTTCTCTAGTGCCCACTGTGTACCAGGCACTGTCCCAGGCGCTGAAGGGGCAGTAAAACCAAGACAGATAGCTTCTTCCCCCTCAGAGCTCTCTGTCTTTGGGTCCCCACCTCAACTCTCTGCTCCATCATTTCCATGTGATACGGTGCCCACCCCAGAACCTCAGGTCCTTGTTCTGACTCTCTCCTTGCTATCCCAGCATGGCTTCCTGGAGAATTCCTTACCTTCTGACCACCTTTCCATGCTCCTTTTCTAACATGGGAATGTTCAGACAGGAGAACATTCTTCTGCCCATCACGCCTCACTCCTGGGTGATGTCAAGCCACAGGAGCTATCGTTATTCTTTTTTTAATTTCAAGAAAAACAATTTTAAACATAATAATGTTACATGCAATAAACGCCAACGTTATTCTTAAAGGGCCTCCCAGCAGGGCCCCATGAAGAGACACACGGTGAAGTGTGCTCCACGCTACTGCACAGGGCAGGTGTAGAACCTGCTTTCTGCTCTCAGGTTCGTAGAGTGTTGCTGACAGAGTATTTTCATCTCACTGGGGGCTTCTCCAAGTCAGCAAAGGCTTAACCCAATGAATTGCAACCCTGACTGCACATTGAAATCCATAACCGATGCCCCCATCTATACCAATTAAATCAAAACTTCTGAGGGTGGGGCCCGGGCATCAGCATTGTGTAAAAGCTCCCCAGGTCAAGAAACAGTTTGGAAACCCAAGAGAATGAACCTGGGATGAAGCAACAGTTTCTGCATAAATGAGAGATTATAGACCTGGGGGTCCCCCTCACCAAGTGCAACCATGGAATCTCAGCCTGGCCACAGCCTAGAGACAAACCAATTAACTTCTCTGGACTCAGTCTCACCATCTCAAAAATGGGGACAATCATAAATACTAACTACCTTGCCAGATTAAATGAGATGATGAATGGAAAGGTCTTGACTCATGATGAAAGCTATTAATTGTTCATTAATTATCTTCTTATTCTCTTCATTAGGCATTATCTGTTAGGTAAGACCAGTCCTGCCTCCCACATGGCTTAGGTTTGAGTTCCAGATTCTGTGAGTGTGTGTGTGTGTGTGTGTGTGTGTGTGTGTGTGTGTGTGGTCTTTTATTCCTGTCTCTCTCCCTCACACTCTTCAACCAAAATTTCATCAAGTCCCACCACAGGGAGAGATTTGACAACTTGGAGGCTGCTCATGGTTCAACGTGGCTGCTAAGACACTCAGCAGAATTAGGAATGCCTGTTCCCTTTCATTTGAAACTCTTTCTAGAATATGATTGTGCTGTCTTTAAAGTGAAATGTGAAGAAAATGGCAGCTCAGTTATTTTTAGCCACACCTGTCTGGAGAGACTCTGAATGGCTTTGTCACCTCCAAGCAGAACTAAGGAGAGCTGGTCCTCTCCCAGAGTGTCCTGTGGTGTCTGGAGCTGACAGTTCTTAGTCAAAAACGTTTATGCAAGTATGTCTGGAGTGACACGGTTGGGGAGAATGCCATTATTAGAAGCCTGGGGAGGGGCCTTACAGAAAGCATCGTGGAATAAAGAGAGGAAAGGCAAAACTAACAGACCAGTTTTCTGAACTCCCCGCTGTCTCCTAATCCCCTCTCTGACAACTCAGTCCATTCAGTGAAAAATCAGAGTTTGAAGTTGGCGTTCCAGAAACACAGCAGTTTAAAAGCAGAAGGTCCACACAAGGTGGTGAAGGGCAGAAAGCACAGCGGCCTCGGAGATGGACAGGCTTGGGTTCAAATCTCTGGTTGGCCAAATCTCTTCACTCAGTCTCCCCACCTCTAAAATGGGGTTAGTATGCCCAGCCAGTGTGGCTCAGTGGTTGAGCATTGACCTGTGAACCAGGAGGTCTCAGTTTGATTCCTGGTCAGAGCCCAATCCCAGGTTGTAGGCTCAATCTCCAGTGTGGGGTGTGCAGGCAGCAACCGATCAATGATTCTATCTCATCATTAATGTTTCTATCTCTCTTTCCTTCTCCCTTCCTCTCTGAAGTCAATAAAAATATATTTAAAAAAAATAAAATGGATTGGGAATAAATCATTCCTACTTTCCTAGATTAGAGAAGATGACTACAAAGGCCTTGACTATTATTAACTGTTCATTCTTCGTTTATTTGACAGATAATTATTGAGAACTTCCTTGGTGTTCAGCACTCCTCCCGAAGCTGGGGCTTGCAGCCCCGAGCACAGCACAGGGGAGAGGATTTAGCTAGTGTGACCAGAGAAGGCTTCACTGAGGCGGTGGGAGAGGGAGCCATGCACATATCTGGGGAAGAACATGTCAGGCAAGGGGTCCAGCAAAGATGCTGAAAAGGGAAGGGCCCAGGAGAGTGTGAGGAGCAGCAGATCAGAGTGGATGAGGGAGGAGACAGAGGAGTCAGAGAAAACAGCAGAGGGTGTGCTGAACCGTTATAAAAATTTGTGGTTTACTCTGAGTTAGAAGCCACTGGGAGAGGTTGAGCATAGGAGAGGCCTGATCTGCTTACGTTGTCATGTGGTCCCTCTGGCAGCTTGTAGAGAATAGAAAGAAGGGAGGCGAGGGATACAGTAATCCAGATGTGAGACAGTGGTGGGCTAGACCAGGGGGGTGGCCCAAGAAGTGGTGAGAAGTAGCCAAATTCTGAATATACTTTGAAGTTAGAACTGACAGACAAAATATGGAACATGAAAAAAAAGAGAGAAGTCAAGGATGACTCTAAGGTTTGGGAACCGTGGGTTGTTGTTGTTTTTTTAAGTATTATTCAGAAAGAGCATAACCTCACAATAAAAGACAATCCTTCTCCCACAAAGAAGGCTGGTAGTCCACACCATCCTGCCGGCCATGTGAGGGCGCCATCGTGGAAGTGGGTCCTCCAGCCCAGTGGAGCCTTCAGATGACTGCAGCCCCAGCTGGCATCTCGACTGTGGCCTCATGAGAAACCTTGAGCCAGAACCACCCAGCTGAGTCGCTCCCAAATTCCTGACCCTCAGAAACTGTGAGATGATAAAGGTTTATTGACATTTTGAACTACTACGTTTTGGTTCCTTGTTACGCATTAATAGAATTAATATAGTCCTCCATCAGTAAGACATGATGACACACGTCTTAGCCTGATACAGAGCCTTATCCTGAGCCACAGTCCTGGCCTTCTTCTCTGGCCTCCCTCTCAGCCCTCCCCATATGTATGCGCTGTTCCTGAGCCATTAGACCTCCTACAATTTTCTGAATGCAGACAGCCTGCCTCTTCTCACCTCTGTACACTCTCAAATGCTAACTCCCTCTCTCTGCAATGCCCTCCCCCACACCTTCCTACGGAGCTCCAACTCTTCACTCAGAGTCCAGCTTAAACGACACCTTCCATAAAGCTTTTCCAGGACAAGGGAGCACTTCTGTGGTCCCACGGCGCTCTGTAAACACCTCTCTCTGTGTCCTGATCACCGAGTACTGTGATCGATGATGCATTGTTGCTTTCTGCACCTGACAAGAACCATGTCTTACCCATCTTGGCATTACTCCCCACGCCCAGTACATTAGTAGATTCTCGTAAAATGTACAGAGGTTGACAATATTCAGTTACCGCTTGCTGAGTGCCCTGTTGGGGACCAGCACATAGCATCTCCACCCAGCAACCCTCTGAAGTAAGGATTTTACAGATAAGGAAACTGAGGCTAGCCCTTGGCCTGAGACCTCACAGCTGCTGAGCGATTCATCCAGAAGAGAAACTGAAGGACAGAAGGAATTTTCCCCAAGCACTTTCAGTTCTCAGGGTTTGTCTCTGCTTTCGCTGTCACTACAACCCTCTAGGTAGCTGGCAATCAGATGAGAGAAATGTATGCACAGAGCATTTGCAACAATTAACTCTGCGCAAATGCAAGGGGTGAGCATTGCCCTTGACCATACCGGCCTTCTTGGTACAGACCCAGAGGCTGGGATTCAAATGGCCCAGGCCCTTGTGTTTCCAAAGGTCTTCAAGCCCCGCCAGGTGCTATGTTGCAGTGACCCATCCTAACAAGGCACTCTGACATCTTGGTGGCCAGCCCTCAGCTGAGTTCTCTGCCCCCAGGCCACCTGCAGACAGGCAAAGGGAGCCAGAGGGAGGCGTCCCCTCGGGGTGAGCGCTGTTCGTGTAACACTTTAATTTATGGTCCTGCTGCTGCCGTTCCCTTTGGTATTCACTGTGCTCGCGTCCGTCCTAATGAATTTATCTGGTAATAATGTGGATGTCATATGCGCTTATGCTCTGCAGTGCACAGCTTTTCTGCCAGCGCCGTGGTGACGCGCTCGACTGGGAACGTGGCCAACCCCGAGAGGGTGTTGGGCTTGTTCTCCACCTTTCTTTTTCGGAATGACGCAGGCATTTCTGCTGAGCAGCTGCTTTTTTTTTGCCTCTCTGACCCATAACGATCTTTACTCTTGTCTTTGGACAAGGCCCCAGTGCCCACCTGTTGGTGCCTCCCAGCACTGTGCCACCCAATAGGATTCCCTGCACCTGCGCTGGGCAAGGCGGTAGCCACTGGCCACATTGGTTATAGAGGACTTGAAATGTGGCTCGTGGGACGGAGAAGGTAACTTTTAAAACGTATTTCATTTCAGCCATCTTCATTTAAATAGTGATACGTGGCTCTTAGCTACCGTCTTGGACAGCGCGCTTCTAAAGAGAGTCGCTCAGAGCTTCTCAAAATTAATGTTCACACAAGTCACCGGGGGACCTTGTTGAAATGCTGATTCCAGTCAGTGGGTCCGGGGTGAAGCCTGAGATGCTGCACCTCCACCCGGCTCCCGGCTGATTCTTGTGCTGCTGGCCCACGGACCACACTTTGAGCTGCACGTCATCTGGGAGGTGGTTACGCAGGTGTTTATGAGGAAAAACTCATGAACCTGTGAGATGCGTGCGCCTTCCTATTTTTATGTTGTATCTCAGTCTCCCTGAGGTTGCAGTATTTTCATATATTAAGTGCAATGCTTCTCAGCATTGATTTGAATCATAGGTTTGAAAGACAGAAAATTGTATCACTAATATGTTCCAAATAGTACATGAGATGTACTAAAACATTAAACATTGTTTATCTGAAATACAAATATAACTGGAGGCATTGTGGTTGTTGTCATTGTTGATTTGCTTAATTGAACATCTCTCCTTGCACATTAAAATCAGCTGGGAAGTTTCTTTTAATGCCAATGCCCAGGCCCCACTGCATCTCAGAGGTCCAAGTTGGCCTGGACATAAGAAGGGTTTGAAAGTTCCCTGGGTGATGGCGGTTTCTAGACAGGGTATAGGCACTGGTCTATGGCAGCAGTCCTCAAACTTTAGCAAATATTAGTATCCCAGGCAGTGGGGGGCGAGGGGAAGCTTGTTAACATACAGATCATAGGACCACTCTCCCAGAATTTCTGAGTAAGTCTTGGGTGGCTCCCATTGCCTATCTAACAAATTCCCAGGAGCTACTGATGCTGGTGGTCCAGGGACCATGCTGGCCTAGGGATTAAATGAACCCAAACTAGGAACAACGTACTCCTGAACCCCTGGTTAATCAGCAGGTACATGTTGCTCAGTGGTTGAGTAGTGACCTATGAACCAGAAGGTCACGGTTCAATTTCCGGTCAGGACATATGCCAGGATTTCAGGCTTGGTAACCAGTAGGGGTTGATGTGCAAGAGGCAGCTGATCAATGATTTTCTCTCATTATTGATGTTTCTATCTCTCTCTCCCTCTCCCTTCCTCTCTGAAATCAATAAAACTATTTTTTAAAAATCAGCAGATACAGAAACAAACATCCAATACAACCTAGCTGCCTGGAAGTCAAGGGTGTAATCCCCCTAAGGAACTCACTCTGCTTCCTACTCTAAGATGGTGAGAGGTGACCGGAAGCTCAGTAGCTTTAGGGTCAGGTGAACCTGGTCGCCACCTCATAACCTCTGGACCTTGAAACGTGTATGCCCGTTCCTGCAGCCTCATGTGTAAAAGAGCACCTACTGTTTGAACTTCTCGAGAAGGTAAAATGGGCGAATGTGATCCTGTGTGTGGCCATCACTTAGAGGAAAACTCCGCTCTGGGGCAGCTCCCGTCAGATCGCTGGAAACCAGCATCATCCATCCTCATAAATCTTTAGCAGAAAGATAACAAGCTTGGCCGGGCCTGAATTTTAATACAAGCCAGTGATATCCAACTCCGCTGCTGTTAGAATCATCTGGTGAGATTTTTCCAAGTCCTGACGCTGAACCCTACACCCAGAGTTCCTGTGCCAATGATTCTGGGATAAGGCATCAATGTCTTTGAAGCCCCCACCCCCCAGATGTTTCTCAAGGGCAAAAGGGGCCAAGAACCACTCATCTTGGCCTGGCTAGAATCCCTGTCTCCTAGCAAATGGGTGATATCTCTTCACCTCTGCTTCATCACCTGCTTCCACGGTGTATGAACAAACCTTCTCTCTTTCACTGGATGGTGGGAGAAAGAATGCTGAGCTGAGCGACGCAAAGAAGTCTTGGAGATGACCCTGTCCAGCCTCCTTGTGTCAGAGGTGTTGACACGGAGACTCAGAGAGAATGAGCAATTGTCCAAGGTCACTCAACAGGGTATTTGACTCACTCTCCATAACATGACCCAGCTGTGGTTCAAAACCTATTCTATTTTTATCAAACAAACACTTCTAGCCTCATTATGTTCAAGACACTATTCTAAATGCTCTACAAATATTAACTCATCTAATCCTCACAGCACCTCTAAGAGCTAGGTGGTGGCTGTCTGCAGAGGAGAGGAAAGGAGACCATGGTCAGAAGCGCAGGAGGTTTTTCTGAGACCCAAATCTGTACTTGGAATAGCAGCCTGGGTCCAAGGCACCATTATCCCCACTGTCATCTTCGTAAAACTCAAATTGGTTCACGTCACACCTGCACTCCGAATTCTTCAAAAGCTCCCTATTGCCCTCATGGTAAAGGTAAGCTCCACAGCAGGATCTGATCACATTCTTGACTTGCTCCAGCCTCTCCCAGTTTCATTTCCCAGGCTCCTCCCCCCTTTATCCTCCAGCAACCCTGATCTACCGTAAGCCAAACTCACACTTTGCTGGCTCACATCTTCCTTTAGGCTGTTCCCTCTACTTAAAGTTCCTAGTTGTGATGGTTCATTTTGTGTTGCCTTGACTTGCCACAGGGTGTCTAGATTAAACATAATTCAGTGTGTCTATGAGGGTGTTTCTGCATGAGACTAGCATTTGAATCGGCGACTCAGTGAAGTAGATTGTCCTCTGCAATGTGGGTGGGCCTCATCTAACCCACGGGGGTCCTGAATAAGAACAAAAGACAGAGAAAGTAGGAATTTGCCCTTCTCCCTGCCCTACTGTTGGAGCTGAGACATCTCATCTCATCTTCTCCTGCCCTCAGATTTCGACTTACACCATCAGCTCCCCCCTATCCCCCAACCCCCTACTGCGGTTCTTAGGCCTTTGAACTTGGACAGAATTATACCACCAGCTTTCCTGGGCCTCCAGAGTACATATGGCAGATCATGGGACTTCTCAGCCCCCATAATCATGTGAGCCAATTCTTCATAATAAATTTTTATATACATTATTTATGTATTGTAATATCATATATTTACATAATATAACATAATTATATATCCTACTAGTATATACGAGTACATGATTCTGTTTCTCTGAAGAACCCTAATACACTAGTTTTCCCTCAAAACCCAAATTCCAAGTCAGCTCCTTTCTTGATTCTGCCCCCTCTTCTCACTGCCCAGAGAGCTGCTTCTGCACCCACCACCTGGGCTCACCTTCTTTCTTTGCATCCACATGGAAAGTAGTGGACAGAGCAGGCTGTGGATTCCAGGGAGAGCCCTTGTGTTCAAAGCTGGTTCCAGCTTTTCCTCACCATGTGAACTTGGGCATGCTTCCTTCATTTCACCAAGCATCATTTTCTCCACTTGCAAAATGGGAATAATAATAAAAGTAATGGTGGTTGTGAGGATTAAATGAGGAAACATATATGAACTGCATACCACAGTACCCGACACACAGCGTGTGTCAGGGATAGGTCGTTGCTGTCATTGGGATGGTGATAATGATGAGGAAAAGGACATTCCCAGAGTCTCCAGCATCCACACACTCAAGTTTTGAACAAGCTGTGCTTCACATGTCATTTGACAAGTCACCGCTTTAGGGCAGCTCTGCTGACCAACCAGCAGCTCTGCACCATCACTATCTCTGTTGAGATGAGTGTTTAGCTATTGCATTACATTTCACTCTTATTACTTTATGAAAAGTGACTGAAAACAGAAAAGTGGAAGCACTCATATTAATGATATAAAAAGGATCGAATCTCGACTGAGATTGAAACGAGCAGCAAGCCACAAATGGGAAGTCTTTACCTTCGAGAGATTGAGGCCAGTTAATTCAATTGAAAGGACAAAATTAAAGTATATACTGATGCTAGAAATACTGCTTCTGAGTGTATCTAATGGATGAACTGCAAAACCATTATGTTAAGTGAAAAAAAAACAGACACAAAAGGCCACGAACAGTATTGTGTGATTTCATTATGTGAAATGTCCAGAAAAGAAAAAATTATAGATGGAAAATAGATGAGTGGTTGCCTGGGGCTGGGGGGAGGAATGGAGAGTGATGGCAAAGGGGCCCGGGGTTTCTTTCAGGGGTGGTGGGGATTATTTGAAACTAGAGACCTGGCACACGAAATTCGTGCTCAGGTATGGTCCCTAGGCCTGGCCTGTGATCAGGGCCATCTTCCCCAGCTGCCCATAGCTGGCCCCGCCCCCCACCATCACCCACCCCCAGTTCCCCATTTGTCATTGGGTGATCCGAGCCTGACGCCTGGGAGAAGAGACCAAGAGGTCGGCTGTTCCCACCTGCATGCTGGCCCCACCCCTGCCACGGGTGGCCATCAGGTGACCGGAGCCTGCCGACGGGGGAAAAGGACCAAGAGGTGATCAGTGCACCTCAGAGTGACTGATCCAGCAGTTGTTCTGCCATTAGGGTCAATTTGCATATCTCCTTTTTATTATATAGGATAGAGGCCTGGTGCATGGGTGCACACACACAAGTACATAGTCCTATAACATGTAAGTCAGCTTTCTGATTTCTACATAATTGGTATTTGCAAGGGTTTTGTAGGGAAGTATTTGCCTTGTCATGGCCTGTGAATTTCTGGAGAGCAAGAAATCCTTAAATTCTGCACCCTTCCCCCATCGCCTGCGCTCAGTTAAGTTTTGCTGAACTGATCTAAAGGTAAATGAGCTCCCTTCCTGCCAAGAACTGCTGGCGGACAGTTTCAGGCAAACAATACTATCTGTCTGAAGGCTGTGGTCCATGCAAATGTGGCTCCCACATCCCATTTCAAGTGATCTGTTCTTTAATACAAGCCGGCCGCTAGCAGGCAGATGCATTTTCCACGGCTCAGCTTGAGCTGCCCTTTGCCGCTTCCCAGGCTGTTTAATGTGTTGCCAAATGTAATCGCCAAAGGACAAAGACACAGGCCTCCGGGTCTGCTCATAAATGATGGATTTCCCAGCACTGACTCCATCAGCCACCACGTGGGGTCCGCATTCTTATTCTCATGGTTCCCGAGTCTGCAATGGGCTTTGGGGGGGTCTTAAGAGTACTGTGTCCATCTTGCAGGAGCACCCACGCCCCTCGTCAGGCCCATCCACAGCTACGTAGTCCTCATTAAGTGGTGACTGGTTATGAAGGGGCCTGGATCGATTCTCTTGATGCTCCAAGTCCCGCACTGGTCTGATCACGGGGGCTCTGGGCCTCATTCTGCATGAACTGCTCTAACAGAACGTTCTCTTTAAGAGTTGGCATGGGTGGCCGAGCAGTTGGTAGTGAGGCGCATGCAAGATTTACACAAAGGATTTACAAACTTTAGCTCAATGTAAGGAAAAGGTCTCAAAACAAACCAATCTGTTCAAAAACTCAGGAATGCAGGGTGAGGACCAGGCCCCGGAGACGTGTGTCCAGTGGCGTTTTCACCCTCCCCGTGGAGGGCAGAGTGTGACATGCCGCCAGTCAGTTCACATGGCAGAGTCTCGGCCTCCTCCTCCTTCTAATAGAGGTGGCATCACGGCCTCCGGGCGATGCCTGGAAATCTCTTCATTCCTTTGTTCCAAGTGAGGAGATGCGTTTATCCACAAACCGTGTCTCCCCTCCGAGGATCAGCAGGGGATTAAGAGCCCAGAGATTTATAAATGTCACGGCTCTTTGCCCAGCAGGAAAGCGCCTGGCCCTGAAATGTGGTTCCCACAGACACTGAGGGAGTCTATTCCACATGTGTGTGCAAGCAAGAGCTCCCTGGGGAAAATATCCGACTCAAAGTCAGAGTCACTTCAGACAGACAATTTGACAATTAAGTCGTTGATTTGAAATGAATCAAGATTTCAAGAAATCGAACATTGATCATCCCCTCGCACATGCCAGGCCCTGAGCACTTGAGTATTATATCCTCAAATATTTGACGTGCATTCGTCAAATATTCATGGGGGGCCTGCTGCGTGCCAGGGCCCAGCTGGGGTGCAGGCAAAATCAAAATAAATAAATATTCCCACATTCCTGAAGTTTGCATGCTTCCGGTGTATTGCAGGAAGGGTGGGGGAGGGGCGGAGGAAGAGGAGCGAGCAGGTAATAAAGGAAGAGCATAACCAAAATATAAAGTATGTCAGATTGTTACAAATAACAATCTGACATACTTTATATTTTGGAGAAAATAGAGCAGGAGAGAGGAATTGGGAGTGAGGAATGCAAGTTTAAATAGGGGGTCAGGAAAAGCTCATCATATTTAATCAAAGACCTAAGGTGGGGAGAAAATTCCAGGTAGAGAGAATGTGTATTCACAGAGTTGTTGGACCATCAGCACAATTGGTTTTAGAGCATTTTTATCATCCTAAAAGGAAACTTCATACTTATTAGCAGTCACTCCTCATTTCCTCACACCCATCCAGACCCTGCCACCACTAATCTGTTTCTGCTTTTAGAGATGATTTTTAAAATTAAACACTGACTCTGGCTGATGTGTAGAGAAGAGATTGTAGAAGGTGCATGGTTAAAGCAAGGGCACCAGTTACAAGGCTATTGTAATAAATCAAGCAATCCTGACTGAAATCCTAGGGGATGAAGCCTAGGTTAACTAACTTACCCAGTCTCATGGCTAGGAAGAGGAAGGGAAGTGGCATGAATTGGGACCCAGTCTGTCTACGTGGGGCACCCAGCCATCACTAGTCCTGCCTCAAGGGCTGCAGTAGATCAATGTTTCCAGTTCCTTCCACCCTCCCTTGGTCATGTGACTCTGTAGTACCTCCAGCTGAGGGAGGAGGAGTATGTTCTCCAGCCCATTGAAGTTGGGTTTGGCCATGTGACCAGCTATGGTTGATGGGCCGCTAGGCTTTACAATTGTTTGTGTGGTTGACTTGTCCATTTACACTTCTGCCAGCAGCATGAGATTAAAATTGCAGGAAGCCACTGCTCAAGGAGAACAAAGATACACAGAGAAGACCTGGATGCTGCCCCCCAGCCTGGAGGCAGGCCCAGGTGAATTCAGCCTTAATTCACTCAACCCCAAACAACCTACTGACTCAAGAGTAGAAGGTGCCTGTTCAAGATGTTAGCCCACCAAGGCGTTGGGCGTGTTTGTTACATGTTGTTATTGCAGTAAACACTGACTCACAAAAGAATCAACCGGAATCCTTGCAACCTCATCTAAATAATAAAAGCACCAGCTTCTTGTGGTGTTGGATTTCCAGAGAGCTTTTAGGCCCACTTTCTCATTTAGCCTTCACAGCCAACCTGTGGAGCAAATGCTTTTATTGCCTGGTTTATAGATTGGCATGCTGAGGTCCAGGGGAGCAAAACCGCTTGCCTCTGCTTATGTGGGTCAAATGGTTGAATCTGGTCTCTAACTGAACATCTTCCAACTTCAATTTCAGCCCTCCTCTGCCTTGCAACTTCCCTCCCCTGAATTGTTCATTATAATTATTTTATAATCAGTTAACAAACACACCAGAAGGAATCCAGCTGAAATGTCTAATGGCTCCGAATTTAATAGCTCCCACTAAATTTCATCATTGAGCCTTAGACACTCCCCTCCCCTAGCTCCCTCAGCTCCCTGAGGATTTTTTAGCACATCCCTTAATTGTCTGCATTTTAATTGCTCAACTTCTACATCCACCTCCTCCATCAGCCTGGGAGCTTTTGAAAAGAAGGGCCAAGCACTCTTGGTTTCCAATAACCCGTGATTTTCACAGGGTCTGACCCAGAGAGAGGACCGACTCTGATTTTTTTTTTTAATAAATTCACACAAAGGCAACCACTGATTTTCCAGGATTCAACTCACCTCAATATGCAGTTAATGAAGTGCCAGTTGTAAGGTGGTGAGGGGAGCAGCACACACCACGCTGAAATGTGCCCTTTGGCACATGGGCTATGTGAACCGGAGGCAGTTAAGACCCAGCAGACTAGGAACAGCTTCCTGCCTGAAAGAATTTATATGTGGGCCTGTCCCGGGAAGACAGCTATCATCAGAGATAGCATCTTATGTCAGAAAGACTAGCCTGCAGGACATGATAAACGTGTGTTTATGAAACATGTGTTGTTCCCACCTTGTCTTCCTGCCCTTTGAAGCCTCCGACTCTACCCCTTCTCCTTAGCGCAGATGGTATGCAAGCCTCACCTGCCTGACTGCTTGGGAGTCTCATACTTTTATGGGGCTCCCCGTACATATGTATGAAATTTGTTTTTCTCCTGTTAATCCAGGGGTCCTCAAACTACGGCCCGTGGGCCACATGCAAATACAAATATTGTATTTGTTCCCGTTTTGTTTTTTTACTTCAAAATAAGATATGTGCAGTGTGCATAGGAATTTGTTCATAGTTTTTTTTAAACTATAGTCCGGCCCTCCAACGGTCTGAGGGACAGTGAACTGGCCCCCTGTTTAAAAAGTTTGAGGACCCCTGTGTTAATCTGTCTTATGTCAGTTTAATTATTAGACCAGACAAAGAACCTAGAAGGGAAGAAAGGAAACGTTTTTCATCTCTACATGGAGGCACTGACACCCCAAAGAGGAGTGTATTGAGCACACCGTGCTGACCCTGCAGTCTTTATCCCGTTGTTCTTGCACCAGAGACATTTCACTGTCCCTGCATTAAAAGAGTTTAGCAGTCAGTATGCCAGGAGACTATGTGTGTGACTATGTGTGCATAGGTACATGAATGCATGTGTATATACAAATCTGTATATGTGTTCATATATATCTGTGTGCATTTGTGTATGTCTTATGTACATATATGTGTGACTATATATAAGCATGTACATGTCTCTGTGCGCACACATGTTCGAACATACCTGAATATGTGTGACTTGTGTATGTATTTGCACATGTCTCTGTGTGCAAATGTATGTCTGTGTCCATACATATGTGTGTTTGTGCCTACATATATGTGACTGTGTCTATGTGGGAGCACATGTGGGTGTATACTCTCTCCATCTCTTTTCTCCTCCACTTTCCAACCTACCTCCACCTCTCTCTTTTTTTTAATTTCTCACAGTCTTCTTATCAAACAAGATAAACCATTAATCTTTTATTCAATTGTTAGTGAATATTATTCATTCTGCCTATAAATATTTATGGAACACCTGCTATATTCCAGGTCCTGAAGATAAGGCAGCCAAAAACAAAAAGAAAATAAAGGGGGGGGGGGAAGATGTCCTGCCCTCACCTGAATTTTGGTGATTATTTCTACGTTAGATGACTGGTAGAGAATAATCGGCAGTAAGCAAAATTAACAGGGCAACAGGGACAAACACTAGAACTTGTAATGGGCTGAAAATGGACAGAAGAATAGTTTTGTTGACAAAATTTATATCTGCAAACCTCTACCCAGCACACTTGAACTTGACAGAAAGAATGGCCAAAAATATACGGACAAGAAAGCCAACAAAAACCTCAAAATAGAAGTTATAATCAGCAGAAAGCTGGTAGAAGGAAAAATACTGATGAATCAAATGTTCGTTGTACAATTTAAACAGAAAATAATCAATCCCGTGAAAATAATTCTACTATGAATAAACATTTTAATGGCAATGTTGAGCTGTGTTGCAAATTAAATGCCGGATTAAAATGACTTAATGGAATTTGCTCCATGAGACACTTTGTCGCCAAAAATTAATGTTGCGAAAATCCTCACATTGATGTGTGCATTAAACATGGCCATGCGGTTGAAGCAATGGGGTACAGATGAAGGGGGCACATTACTCTTCATCTGAGTCATATAACTCATTGATAGACTCCATCCTGGACCGTTCAGCAACGTACAGGAGATCCTTGGAGCACGCAGAGCATCAGACTGAAGCATGGTCAGAGGCTACAAGCTCAGTCTCCCTGCTCAGCGCCTCTCAAACATTATTGTGCATTCAAGTCATCCAGGGGCCTGGTTCAAGTGCAGATTCTGAAGCAGCAGATCTGGGCTCAGGAGGAGATTCTGCATTTCTAACAAGATCTTGCTAATACAGATGCTGTTCTGCAGACCACACTCTGAGTACCGAGGTCTCTGCAGACACTACAAAGCCAGGACACAAACACTCCTCACCCCTCCCAGGTCTCAGATCAGCTTTCTGCAACGCATCGTCCCTTCCTTGAAAGGCCCTTGCCTGCTTTGAAAAAATTGCAATGCAGCTTTTTTTAAATTTCTTTATTGATTAAGTTATTACGTATGTGTCCTTATCCCTACATTACCCCCATCCCTCCCACTCATGCCCTCACCCCCCTGTTGTCTGTGTCCATTGGTTAGGCCTACATGCTTGCATATAAGTCCTTTGGTTGATCTCCCCCCCTTACCCCCACCCTCCCCTACCTTCCCTCTGAGGTTTGACGGTCTGATCGATGCTTCTCTGTCTCTGGATCTGTTTTTGTTTATCAGTTTATGTTGTTCATTATATTCCATAAATGAGTGAGATCATGTGATATTTGTCTTTCTCTGACTGGCTTATTTCACTTAGCATAATGCTCTCCAGTTCCATCCATGCTGTTGCAAATGGTAAGAACTTTTTCTTTTTTACGCAGCACAATGCAGCTTGATCAGCAGGACCCAGGCACCCAAGGAAGCCTGACTGAGCCTGCCTCTGGTATGATTGTTGATCCAGCCATTTGCCTTGGTTTGGGGACTCTCATCCCCCAATCAGAGAACTTTGAAAGAGTCACTAATCAAATCCTCTTCATAATTCCCTGGGGAGAGAACAGGCTTAATCCAAAGGAAGGAATCAGTAAGAGTAGAAGCTGCCTGGTGAGATGGAATAAGTCTAGTCTCTGAAAGCTAAAGTTCTAGGTTCAAATGCTGACTCCTCTACTTACTGGTTTCAGGCAAGCCAAGTGTCCCCTCTGGCCTCATTGTTCTCATCTGTGTAATGGAACTATGAGGCTAAAATGAGAAATCTTATATAAGACACACAGCGACTAGCCAGAATGATGTTCCATATGTGGTGGTTTCTAATTCCAAAGAAGATGGAATTCCTGTCCATGCTGGGCACAAGGGTGAGATATTTGGGAGGCTGGAGGTTTCCTGGCATCTTTTCAATTGCATTCATGGGCAGAGCCAATGATTAAATCCTAGAGGCCTAGAGGTCAACACTGCAGAAGAACAAGGAAGGCTTTTCAAAACAGTGCTCACTTGGTCTTATCAAAAGCAAAACAAAGCCAGACTCAGCAGACATCAGCAGCCCTGTCTCCAGACTGACACTGACTGGTCCAGGGGCCTTGGGCTTGCCCCAAAATGCCTTTGGGGTCTCTTTAAGAAAAGCAAAAAGAGAGAACAAGTCAAGCACATTTTCCTCTTTCTCAGCTGCCAAGGAATCTCAAGTGAGTTTTAAAAGTACTTACAATTCAGAAAGGTGGGAGCCTCAATGCCCTTGTCCGTAGTCCTGAATCTGTAATGTTAGCACATCAATCCCAGAGGGCAGGCTAGCGCAGGCCATAAGAGTAGGACAAAGGCAATGCTCACCTGTAACACCCTTGCTGAAAGGACCCTCTATACTCAGAGAAGGACACACCCACAGCACAAACTGGAACCCACTGGGCTCCACTGGGGACGTGCAGGAGAGCAGACTTGGAATGATGCCCATGGCACTAGACTGACCCAGGTTCAAACCCAACCCTGACGTTTCCAAGCAGTGTGACCATGGCCAAGTACTTTAAACTCTGAGCCTCTGCCTCCACATCTGTAGAATGGAGATAATGGCTCCAACTGCATCGGGTGTTATGAGGATTGAATGAGTTATTATTATAGAGTGAATGTGTGCGCCCCCCCCCCATTCATGCATCAAAACCGAATCCCCAATGGGATGGTATTAGGAGGTGGGGCCTTTGCGGAAGGGGGGGAATAGAACATGAGAGTGGAACCTCATGAGTGGTCTAGTGTTCTTATAAAAAGGCTCGAGACAGCTCTCTCTGCCCTTCGGCCGTGTGAGGACAGTGAGAAGAGAGTCCGTCTATGAACCAGGAAGTGAGCTCTCACCACACACCAACTCTGCCAGCACCTTCATGTTGGACTTCTCAGCCTCCAAAACTGTGAGAAATAAATCTCTGTTGTGTAGAAGTCACCAGCCTGTGAGGTTTTTGTTAGAGTGGCCTGAATGGAGTAAAACACATGCTTAAAATGCTTCATATAGGACCTGGTCCATGGAAGGAGGCTGTCTTAGCCAGGGTTCCAGATTAACCCAGGGAAGAGTTTTTATGTAGGTAGTTTGTCTGGGGAAGTGACCCCCAGGGGGCAGAAATGGGGGCAGAGAATGGTGAAACAGGGAAAGAGAAACATCCATGAAGGGTGTGTCCCAGGTTGATCACCATGAGCAGAAAGATGGGCTCAATGTCCCCAGGCTAGCCCACTGTGCTGCCAGCAGCCAATGAAACCCCACCAGCCCAGTGTCTAGTTACTGGTTAGACCCTACACTTTCACTCATACCCTTGATCTCACTAACTGCTCACCTCCAGAATCTGCCTGATTTCCAACAAAGATGACAGAGAATTAAAAAAATTAATATGCATTGAGCACATGACAATGTGCTAACTGCTTTATGTGTTTAGCAAAATGATATTTTCACATATTAGCAGATAGGCTTCTAACCCCCTCACCAAATTCCTGCTGGTCCTTCCTCCAGCCCAGGGTACTGGGGTTTTCTGTGTTCACTGCTTTAGAAAAAAATAAAGGTTATACAAGAAATTCAGACAGAGGAAAAGAACCAGTTCTCTGCTTCTGAGTTTCAAGACAAGCTTTTGAAACTTGTGACAGAAACAAGAGGTTGAGAGAATCATTTTCTGAGTTTCAAAATCCTCGGTTTTGAGCATCAGAAGTCCGGGCCCTACAAGACTCAGGGCATAGAAATGATGCCATAAATAATAGATTTGGGAGAATTTATAATCAATCAGAGTGAGTTTGCCTGCCTTCCTGGGGTTGGAGATTGGTAGGGTTGAGGGGAACAAGGAAGACTTTAAGATATTGTGTCTCTACCCATCACTTCCTCAGGTCAAGTCCCAGGGGAACAGCACCAAGAGAAAAAGAACAGGTTTGGGGACCAGAGAGCAGAAACCCAAACATTGTTCTCCAGGTGAAGGTTAGGGGAAAGCAACTCCTAAAATGATCCCCAATAATTCTTGCCTCCTAAAGTTCATGCTCTTGTGTAAACCCCTCCCCTTGAGTAAGGGGCAGAATATTGACTCACTTCTCATGAGTAGAATATGGCAGACGCAATGAGATACCACTTCTGAGGTCAGGTTACAAAGACTATTGCTTCTGTCTTGGGTTCTCTCTCTCTCTCTCTCTCTCTCTCTCTCTCTCTCTCTCTCTCTCTCTCATTGTCTCACTTGCTCTCACAGGAGCCAGCTGCCATGGTGTGGGCTGCCCTGTGGAGAGGTCTGTGTGACAAAGAACTATCTCTGGCCAACAGTCCAAGGACTTGAGGCTGTCAACCAACAGCCACGTGAGTAGAATGGGACAGAGGTTTCTGCCGCCCAGCTGGCACCTTGATTGCAGTTTCGTAGGAGACCCTGAGCCAGAAGCACCCAGCTAAGCTGCATGCAGATACCTGACCCACAGAAACCATGAGATAATCACTGTTTGTTTGGTTGGTTTTAAGCTAATTAGTTTATGCAGCAATAGGTAACTAACACAGCATGAAATGTATTCAGGCAGAGGCCCCGGGGCAGCCTCTGAGCCCCCTCTTACGACAGTCTGGCTCTGGAAGTAGCCAGATCATATCCTTTGGGGTGAGATCATTGTAAGCCTGTCAATCAGAACTGGGAAGTATAAGATGTATGCAACAGAGACTACATTGAAATATATAAAGAGAAAGGGGTTACATTGATTGCATGATCAAGACATGGCCTTGGTTTTCCACCTGCCACAAACACATCCTCTCCTTTAACACCCACAACAGTCCGAGGAAGTCTGTTTTAACGTTTTTCCTCTTTTACACTGGAGGAAACTTGGCTCCGAGAGTTAAAGCCACTTCCCTAAAGTCACACAGCTAGATTGTGAGAGCTATGACTCGCGCTGAGGTCATTTGGCTCTGAACTCAAGCTCGGGCCCACTACACCAAGCTGCTCTTTTCCTTTCGTGGTCCTATGGCAGCTGAGGGGTGAGGCTCAAATCTGGCTTCCCTATTTCTGATTCTCTGGGCTATGCAGAGACTCACTTTGGACTCCCACATGGAGGAACCAGCTTAGATCCAGGCCTAAGAGTCCAATACAGTTCTTTTTTTTCTGGGACCTTTGTTATTAGCCAGATGCTCTACTTATTTGTTAGCAAAATGACACCCCCCCTCCCCCGTTCATAAAGGAAAAATAAACAACTCCCCAGACACTTAGCGATAAAGCAGTTATCTGGTTAGAATCATTAGGCTCTATGAACTTACTAACAGGAAAGAGATCAAAACTATCTATGAACTCACTTGGTCCCTCTCCCCAGTCCCTTTCTTGCCCCTTTGTCAGAAGCTGCCTGTTCTAATTTTAGCAGTTTGTTAATGGAGCTGTTCTAGCTGCAGCGTAAAACACGCCTCAGTATAGGGTTCCAAGCTTTCAAGTTCATTGCACAAGAGCCAATATAAACAACCCCATGCCTCTATCAGTCAGCATAGGCTAGATTTTGCTGCAGAAATAAACAGCCCCAAATCGTAGTAGTTTAACACAACACAATTTTATTTGTCAATCATACTCGATTTCCACTGGGCTCGCAGGCCACTCCACTCCACACAGCCATCCAGGTTATTGGAGGCTCCACCAGCCTGTAGCTGTGCCAACATGATGCCTCCTCACTGGCTGCAGCTGGAAAAGGAGGGGGGTATGTTTCATCTCTCTAAAGTCCTTTTGCCAAGAAGTGACTGACATACATCATTTCCAGCCTAAAAACAGTAACCACAAGGGGCCTGGGGACTGTGGCCCTCCACGTGTCCAGGAAGGTCAGTCTGGTATTGATGAGCACTGTGCCCCTCACATCTCCACCAGAGACGTAACCCTGTCTCTCAAGGCGGACGTTGGACATGCATTGGGAGGCGTTAACCAACCTGAACTTGCCCTGAAAGACCTTCTTTTTCTTACTTTTCTCTCCATCACAAAACAAAACTTCTCCCATCTTCAGGGGCCATGGAATATTCCCTCTGCTGACTCCAGAGCACATCAGTGCTGCGGAACAGGCGCTTTGGAAAGTCAGAGAATGTGGGGCCCTAGAGCGATTATCAGGCAAGTTTTACTTGGGGCAGTTTGTGAACTGAAGATCCAGAAATGGATGGGAGATTTTTGAGCACAACCCATGAACTAAGTTTTTAAAATAAGGATGCAGAAATAAATAAGATACTAGCCTTGTCCTCAAGAATCCCATGGAGGCTTGGTGGGGGGGGGGGGGCTGTCAATTGGCACAGAGTGTGAGCAGCAGTGTGTGAGTGTGTGTGTGTGTGTGTGTGAGAGAGAGAGAGAGAGAGAGAGAGAGAGAGAGAGAGAGAGAGATTGATTCAGGATCCCATAGTGGAAGAAAATAAAATGAAGGAGGAAGATAAATGTACCATGCAAGGTGAGTGACAGGGGAAAATTGGGGGAGGAAATGATGTGAGTGAAGTTTTGAAGATAAATAGACATTCACCAGGAAGGGTGGAGCAAGCATTCCAGAAGTGTGGGATATTCCAGCCCAATCATTGCATTCAGCTCTCTGAGGTTACATTTGTTATTCTCTCCTCTACATCCCGGAATCTAGCACAGTGCCTGGCATATAACAGGCATTCAATCAATACATATTGAACCAGCAAGCAAATGTATCTCCCTGTGTCTCATATTTATCCAGAGGTTCTGATGAGAAATTCTTGTGTTATAGCCACATAAAAGATCCTGAAATCGCATGAGCCAGGCTTTCCCTACACTGCAAGGTGCTTCCTCGGTGCTCTGGGCATATGGGGACCGGGGAGGAGGGGACACAAGGTGGTGGTGTGGGCATTTCACAGCCTTCTGAGCCTCCCTCTGCAGTCTCCCCCTCCCAGGGGCTCCGTTTCTGAAACTCAGCACAGAGCACCACTGTGTTTTCCTCCTGCAGAAAGGTGATTAATTTCCTGTCACCTCTACCTGCGTGTTAAGCCTTTTGTATCTGTGTTTGCTGCAATTAAACACAGAATGTGTTGTTTAAACAGTGCTGCGATTATGACACAGACAGGAGAGAAATTCTAAATTCAATCCCATTGAGTCTGGTCAGCCAGGGAGGAAAAATGTTTTAGCTGAGGAAGTTAAGGGAAAGAAAAACAGTTTTCATTGCAATTTCTTAAAATTGACCTTATCAAGAATAAAACCAGTTATTTTCTTGGTGCTGAGAGTAGACCAGAAAGCCCACTTCACATTCCTCTGGACAATAGAGAAAGGCAAACACACCACTTGATTTTTAGAAGAGAAAAAGGCCCCCCTCCAGCCCAAAGGGGTCCAGTGAATATGTGTCTACCTGAGCATTCAGGTAAGGACTAATCTTTAGTAAAGAAGTTAACCATTTATAACATAATAGATATGGTGAGGGGGGAGGGTATTTCTTGTTTAGAAGGAAAAAGAAGCCCCTGTCCTCACACCTTAATAAATTAGGAGGGTCTCTGTCTCCCATCTCTCTACCTGTTCTCCTCCTTACTTCTCTCCCTTTGTCGTTTCTGGACCATGTTCCTTACCCAGAACATCTAGTACACGTGAAGAGATGTTACTGCTTTAAAAGAAAGAGATGGAGCCCGGCCCATGTGGCTCAGTGTTTGAGCATCATCCTATGAACCAGGAGGTCAAGGTTTGATTTCTGGTCAGGATACATGCCCAGGTTGCAGGCTCAATCCCCAGTGATGGGTGTGCAGAGGCAGCCGATCAATGATTCCCTCTCATCATTGATGTCTCTCTCTCTCTCCTTTCCTCTCTGAAATCAATAAAAATATTTTTAAATATATAAAAGAAAGAAATGGAGAGAAAGGCAGGAAGGGAAGGAAAAAGAGAAGGAGAGAGGGAGGGAAGGAGGAAGAGAGAGAGAAAGAGAAGGAGAGAGAGAGAGGGAAGGAAGAAGGGAGGAAGGGAGAAAGGGAGGGGGGAGGAAAATGGTAGAAAATCTTAACCATATTTTAGGACCTATTAGAACCTATTAGAACCCAACAATTCAGAATAGAGAGATAGCACTTGACCTCATATCCAAATGGCCTGTCAATTATTAGTTGGTGTCAAACGAGTCAGTAGCAACAAGAGCATGAATGTTAGATGGGTGTGTGCACATGCCCTGCATACACACTGCTCTAACTGAAAGAAATGGGTACGCTTAACACAGAGCACAACATTAGCACACTGGTGGTCTTCCTGTGTCTGCTTGATTTCTCTGAAAGTCTCCTCACAGTCCACGTCTCTGTCTTAGCACTGGCTGATCCCTCTATCCATGTTCCTTTCTTTGCTGCTCAGCTTTAAAATTCAGCTCAGGCATCGTTGCTTCCTCAGGAATTCCATTGAGATCTTTGGGCTGGAAAGTGGACCTTCCTCTGTGCTCTCGTCCCACGCAATGCATCAACATGACCTATTTACAACTCTATTTCCCTACCAGATGATGCACTCCCTGAGAGCAAGGGCTGAATTTACTTACTAGTATATGTTGTGCATCACTCCGAACCGCTTTGAAGCACGGGTTGATAGATGCCTGATAAATATTTATTGGGTGGATAAAGGGTGTTCTTTTCCGATGTTCTTTTTTCCCAATTTGTACATTTCCCTTCCTCTTTTCTCCCTCTTATTTCCTCATCAGAATCAACCTAACATGGCTCTTTATTGTGAAACTAGACTTTGAAATGCCTTCCCCAGTCTTTTTGGCCCATCATTGGGAAGCTGGAGGCCTTGCTTTTCTTTCGCAGGCTTGGTTCAATCCCTGAAACACCCTTTGTTCAGGCTGATTGCAGAAACCTTCTTATCACCAGCCCACTTCCGCTCAGAGGCTCCTGCAGTCCCGCAATCATTTTACAACCCGTTGTCTAATCAACCTGGGGCCCACGAGGGCTCATAAATGGTGCTTGCCTTTGTGTTGCTCTTTTCATGAGTTTTCAGAATTCAGCCCCTCTTGGAGCTCCCGGGCCTCATGGGGGAGAGATTACCTTCCATTCAGTGAGAGAGAATAAAGGTTAATCAGCGAGTGGTCTTGTGAATTAAGAAGATACTCACCGGGAGAAAGAAAGCAGAATCCGCAATACAGAGAGTGCATTTCTAGGTTTATGGGCTCCTGCACTGTGAGTCTCAGAAAATAGTGATGTCAGAAGTCCTTCCTGACTGTGGCTGAGAGAGCTGAATGTAACAATTGCAGTTCAATAAAGTTAAGGGGTGAGGAAGGAATTAACTGTCTACTAGGTGCCTCACTGAGCTACAAGCTTATGGATATTTTATCTGGTTTCAAGTGACAGCCACCAAGATGGCACTCAGTGATTCCTGCTTCCTGGTACGTATGCCTTTGTCTAGTCCACGCCCATATTGAATAGACTGGCCTGTGTGACCCATAGGATTTTATAGACATCATGGTATATGGCTTCTGAGGCTGAGTCATTAAAGGTGCTGCAGCTTCCCTTGTCTTCCTCTTGGATCACTTGCTCTGAAGGTATCTAGCTACCACGTTTGAGGACACGTGGCCCTGGCCCCCTGTCTATAACTCTCACACCAGCGATAGACCTCAGGCTCAAACTGGATCAAATGGATTCTCTCCCCCAGGAATCTGGATTTTGGATTAAGAGATTGGAGGAGGGGCTGCCTTCTGCTGATCATGAACATGGAGAAAAAGAAAGAGCTGGTCGACTGATAAAGGGAAGGAGAACAGCCCAGGGAGAGGCAGCACAGCAACCAGGAAGACAGGCCTCCTGGGTCCTCGTGTCTTGTGTTCCTGGTCCCAGACCCTCAAGAAGCCTTGCTGTGCTTGAGTCCAAGAGATTTCCCAGGATCTTTCACTGGCCAGTGGCATTCTTTGAGGGGAAAATGATAGAACTCAAACCCACTTAAACAAAAGATGGGAGTTCTGATTTACATTGACCAGTAAGTAGGAAGAAAGTGGTGGCCTCAGGCATGACTGGGCCCAGAGAGAAAACAATGTCATAATCTCCACCACTTGCTCATCTGCCACCTTTCCAAAACCTGTATCTGTGTGTGGGCTTCATTCTCTCCCCAATTAGAAAGGCTTTCCCATGTGGTAAGAAATAGGCTGCAAGCAGCCGTTCCTCATTATTTTAGCTCCAGAACCCCAGAGGCAAGCACCTTCTCCAGTTCCACATCAAAAACTCCCAGGAAAAGTCCTTGGGGCCAGAATTGAAACCATGTTTACCCACCCACCCACCTCCAATCTCTGTTAGCAGGGAAATGGTTTACTGGGATTGGCTGGGCCATCACCTGACCAATCTCTATGGCAGTGAGAGCAAGGTCTGGGATTGACAATGTCACGGAGTGACCTGATTGAAAAAGGGAAATGGAATAGGAGATGATGAACGTGAAGCTTTCCTGGGTTGACTTCATTCCTTGCAACCAAGATACCTTCACGGGGTGTGGCTCAGAAAGGACAACAGGCAGAATCCTTGTGATGATGAAACTGTTCTGCATCTTGACTGTACCAGTGTCAGTATCCTGGTTGTGATAAGGTCCTTAGTGTTGCAATGTTACCATTGGGGGAAACTGGGTAGAGGATACGTGGTATCCTTCCATACTATTCTTACAACTAAATGTGAATCTAAAATGGTCTCCCAAACATGTTTAATTTTTAAAAGCTAGACAACAAAGTAAAACAAAAGCTTGATTAAAGATGACCATACCACCAAAATTAAATATCGATGGAATCCGATGGAAACCAATTCATAGGCAACAGAATATTGCCAATTAACCAACATCTTGGAAAAGCCAGATCCATTTTCTCTTAAATCTTTATTTTTTAAATGAAGTCCTGACAGGCTCCTTGACTAGCAGCATTATTCACATCCACCCGGTGATAATTAGAGGGAAAAGTTCAAGAATGTCCTGAAGGCCGCAGTTCACATACCATAAGACCTTCCAGAATGTGATAATCTGCTCCAAATTAGCACTAATTCTTCATCGTTTCTAAGCATATCAAATATTAAAATATAATTAGTCACCGTGTGAGTGCCGGAAAGTTTTGACGCTAACTTTTCCTTTAACTGGGTCAAGGAACCAACTCATAGAAGAAATTTAAATGTTGATCATAAAGGACCAACTTGTCCTTCTTAAATTGAGGGCAGGGGGTGAGTGACAATTTAATGGCACTGAAAGACGTTGAAACCAGAGTCCCAAGTCAAACCTCAGCTCTCCCCTGGGCAAGTCACTTCCATGACTCTAATCCATAAAATACACGTAATAATAATGACCTCTCTCATAAGGCTGCTGTGTGCGTATAAGGCAGTTAATATATGGAAAGCACCTGACACACAGTAGGTCTTCAGAGAATGTTAGTGTCCTTCCCACTGGGAAAAAGCATGACAGGGCTGTTGGTATGATGAAGGTGTTTTATGAGGACATAAAAACTGGGATTGCACCCCCAATTTAATTAGGAAAAAAAAGTAAAAGGTTCCTGTGGCAGACATTCAAATATATGACATGAAATATTATGATGGCGTTTTGGTCATCTCTTCTTGAAAAAGATTGAAGGAGAATGTGTCAGTTAGAAAAATTAAGAGACTATAAATCCTTCCAAATCCTTGCATGGCCATACAATTTGCCAGTAGAAATGTTCTTAAAGTAATATCCTCTTAAGAAATTAAATGGTTGATGGATGATATAGATGTCTTTGTGGCTGACGTATTTACAGGGGGAGTTAGTCACAGATGGCCTTCCACATACTTTTCTTGTCCCAAAATCTGATTGGAAACATTGCAACTGAAACAGAAACACTTCCTTTTTATGAGAGCTGAATTGCTGCCTCTCTACCCCAAATTAATAAAGGGGAGAAAAGGAAAAGGGAGGTGTCATCCACAAACCATTTTCAACTCCTTGCAGCTTTGCGCTATAAGAAATATAATAAAGCAGCAGGAAAGAAATCGCTTAATGCAATATTCATTCTCCCCTCCTTCCCCACTAATAGAGCCCTCATTTTGTTCAGATTGGCCATCTGTCTAGGTTAAAACTGTATTTCCCAGGCTCCCCTGAGGATGGAGTGACCATGTGACACAGTCTAACCAATAAGAATTAAGCAGAACTTAGTCATCTATGGCTGCATAATAATAATTACCCTCAAACTTAGCAGCTTGAACAACAAAATTTATTATCTCAGTTTCTGCGAGTCAGGGATCAGGAAGCAGCTTAGCTGGGTGTTAAGTGACTCACCTAACCAATAAGTTGTAGAACCTGGATTCTAACTCAGGTCCCTCTGACTGAAATGTCTGTGTTCTTTCTACCCCGCCGAGCGGCTGGTTTGGGGTTAAAGTAAGCATTTATCAATAACCATAATATCTGCCATTGATTGAGCCCCTGCTATGTGTCCAACTGTTTACTGGCTTGTTGTTTTATTAAAGCCTAACCACAACCCTGTGAAGTGGGCACTATTTTTATCCCATTTGCCAATGGTTAAAGGGGCTCAGATGAGCTCAGTGAATTTCCCAGTTCTCACAGCTTGGCAGTGGTGAGGCTGGGATTGGGCCCAGGTCCATTGGATGCTCACGGACCATGGCTCATGTGGCCCGCATGTCAGTGTCTGGGATGTGGCCGTCAGAAAGGGACAGGAGGAGGTAAATGGCTGCCTAGCATGCAAGCTGCATCCACTCGGGCTCTTTCGTCATGGTGACTACCTGTTTGCTAAAGACCAAAGCCAGAGTTCCTGCTCCAGCCCTAGTGTGAAATCTCAAAGAGCAAATCTTGGAAGCCTAATTTGTACCAGGTAGGGGAAAAAACTAAGCAATAAAGGTGGTTTTGTTGTTGTTTTGGGTGGGTTTGGGGGGGTGCATTTGAGTTTTTTGTTGGTATAGGTTCCCATCTATGTCTCCTCTTATTCCTCCAATTCTATAAGGCCCTGGATTCCTTCAAACAGTTACCCTCTGCGCTTACTTCAGCCAGAGGTATTTCTGCTGCTGCCTCCAAGAAGGCTGGCTGATAGAGCGTTGCAGTTGCACAACACGCTGCCTCCTTCTGAAGAGTCTACTCCTTCTGAGGAGCCAGGACACTACTGCCACTGTCCGGCACTGAACAGTGGTGCGGTGTGTCCAGGCTCTTTGGTTGCACAAAATGGAAGCGAGTCCAAGCAGGACGATGCACAAACACACAAATGCAACATTTATTAAAGGGTACAGTGATGCATCACGGATGCCGATGGATGGCAAGTCTCTGAAAGCTGTTCAAGTAAGACATCACTTAACGGTGAATTTCACCCAGTGCTTTACTTGGGTTCCATTACCACCTCCAGGAAGTCTTCCCTGACTTCAAGATTCTCTTTTCTCTGTCTTTGTCATGCCTTGGATACTTCCCTGCCCGTTCAAGAAAGTGCAAGATCTGTTATCTCATATGTATGTGTGTGTATATGTATGTGTGTGTCTGTGTGTCTATACGTCTGTATGTGTATGTGTTTGTTGTATGTATGTGCATATGTTTGTGTACATGTGTGCATGTGTGTGGCTTTGTCTTTGCATCATCCAAATTACCCTGTGACCCTGGAGTTCGCTATGTGCATCACTGTATTTCCAAAAGCCACAGCTTCTTGTGTGAACTGTTTCAGGGCTGTGACACACACACACGAATAGCATTATAAACAGCAAAACGTGATGAGGCAAAGACGCAATGGGCTCTGACAGCATATAACAGGAGACCGGGCCCAGTTTAAGAGGTGAGAGAGCCTTCTAAGAGGAGGTGAAGCCCTGACCAAGCTTGGAACACCAGGTAGCATCGGGAGGGGGAGGGGATTGTTTCACATGGAGGAGACGGATGATGCAAAGGCTGAGATGCTAGCAAGAGAGAGGACTGCATGCATCACCCAGAAGCAGTTTGGTGAGGTTGGTGCGGGAGGGGGGAGGGAGAGGAACAGTAGGAGGTCGGCCTGGGAAGGGCAGTAGGTGCTGCTGGGGGAGTTTGAACTTTATCCCAGGGCCCATGAGAAGCCTGCTTAACTGAGCAAGGCACTGATGTTTGCATTTCAGAGGCTCACTCTGCCTGCCATTCAGAGGGTGGGCGAGAGGGGAGCAAGGCTGCAGGCACCCGGGGAACCTGGCACCTCCCTGAAGGAGGGCAGGCACTGTGGCCCCTGCTCCTCGTGGCTTCCCTTGCTGTTGAAATTCTTAGCAAACTTCTGCTTCTATCAGAAGAAAAGCCTGTCTGTCTAGAGAGAAAACAGTCTAGAGAGAAAACAGGACAGCCCTGCCCCTCCTGGGAGAAAATTAAAGCTGATGCTGTTAATTGGTCTTTCCCGAGCATCTCTGGTCAGCATCTCTCCTCAGCTGCCACTGGTACCCAAGGGACAATGGGAAGCAGCCTGCTGCCTCCCCCACATCGGAGGGAACGGCTCTCCGAGCCGCTGGCTTTAATTGTGCCTCTGAACCTCTCCACCACACACGGCCCAGGCTCAGGGTCCCAATCTGGTTGCCTGGGCTCCTGCCTCAGCTGCTCAGCTGTTTCTTTTCCATCTGAACAGCACATGTGATGTGAAGACGGTGGGAGGGAATTGGGGTGGGAAAAGCAGCCAGTGATGTGACCGAGCACCTGGATTCTAATCACAGCTCCGCCACTAATTTGCTGAGTGACCTCCTCTCCATGCTCTGGAGGATGACAGGACCGACCTGCAAGGCTATACAAATAAGCTGTGTATGGAAAGCACTTTGCACGGGCCTGGCCCTGAGTCAGTGCTCAGTGAATCTTAGCTATCGCTGCTCAATAAATGTTAGCTGAGAGAGAGGGAAATAAGCGGAGAGAGGGAGAAAGGGAGGGGAGAAGGGAGAAATGGAGAAAGAGAGAAATGGAGAGCGAGAGGGAAGAGAGAGAGAGAGAGAGAGAGAGAGAGAGAGAGAGAATATAAGAATGATGTATATTGTGTTTGAGGGGGAAATTGCTTCTTTCCAACACATCAGATGATTACATTTTCATTCAGTGAGTACTTTATTGTCTTCTGTGTTTATATTTGTTTTTAAGTTATCCCTCTAAACAACAACTGTGGGATGTTTTATTATTTCTGTCTTAACACATGAATACACTGGGCCTCAGACGTGTAAGGGCCCAGGGGCCCACCGCTCAGTAGGATCGGACAGGGCAACCATGTCCCCCGGAGCCTGGTTTGTGTCCACGACTGGCTGGCACCGCGATGCTTAAAACCGAGAACCCAGATGGTTTCATCCCTCAGCAAATGAGCAGGGAGAGACTCTTACCCTCCGGTTTGTCACCAGAACCCTGAGCGCCTCCTCTGGCCACTCACTGAGCTGCATTAGCCATTGGGCTGTGATTTCTCCCAAACCCCAGGCCCCTACCCTGAGCCTCTGAGGGGCAGGAGGCTATGATTCTCCTATCTCGAGTCCCTTGGGGGCTGACACAAGGTAGCAAACTTGAGTTGAACCGATTTCTTTAGAGCAAGCCCAACAACACCAAAAACCATTAATTTGCCTATTTTCCTGGTATAGATACTCCTACTGTGGCCACTTCGAGCGACTTGATTTTGGTATTTCCCAAGCACCAGTCGTGTACCTGGCCCCGAGCAGAGGTAGAGTGGCACCCAGAGGACATCACAGACAGTGTCCCTCCTCAAGGCGCTCAGTCACGTGATGGGGGGAGGGGGTCCTGACTTGTAGCATTTGCCAATTTCCACGGCATAGATGCTCCTCCTCTGAGCCCCCCATCACTGCAAATGGAGCTGGAAAGAGATGCTGGTTCCAGCACAGCACTGCCTTTCGGCTTGTGGGGGAAACAGACAATAAACAAGCAAGTGAGAGAGAAAATTAAATAACAACCAGCCGCTTCTCTGAAGGAAATAGACCAGGTGCTGTGACAGAGAGAGATAAGGACGTCACATTTAAGCTAAAACCTACGCATATGACTCTACTTTTCAAAGAGGCCTTAATGGAGTTTTTCAACCCAAATGATGTCCTGGTGTTTATCACAGAGACTTTATTGGAACTGACAAATCCTTCTCTCCTCCCCCCAGGCCTACCGCCCCCCCCCCCCCAGCACTGTCATTGAGGGCCTGTCCCCGGAGGCTCTGTCCTCAAAAAGAGCCGCTCACTGTCCGCAGGACTTGGCAGCTGAGGGAGGTTAAAGTGATTAAGCCCCCTGGTCCCTCTCATCAGATAATGTCTCCCTCCCATGGCCGCGGTCTGGGGCTCACAATGGATCCAATCAATAGTGTCACCAGTTAGGCTGATGTCAAACCCGACCGGAGCCGGTTTTTCTTTCTCCACTGTATGTGGCTGTTGGGTCCCAGAGAAATGCCTTGTGTGATTTAATTTTATTTCATTTATTTACAAGCCCTCGGAAACGGCCCCATTGGCCTTCTTCGGTTCAGATTAATCCCAAATGGAGACTCAGAGAAATAGTGGAAACGTTGGGGTCCTTATTTCATGGTGAGCGCCAATGGCAGGAGTGGTGTTTCTATGGACGCTGGGACCAGATTACCTGCGCCCTGTGCTCACTGTATGGATCTGAGTAGTCCTTTGACGTCCGTATGCCTTTATTTTCCTCGTCTATAAAATGGGACAATACAATCCACCTCATGGGGTTATTGTGAAGGTTAAATGAGTCCACACAGGCATGCTCTTTAAAAGAATGCTCCATGGAACAAACTATTGAATCTCAGAGGGAAGGCAGAGGAGGGTGGGTGGATGAGAAGAGATCAACCATTGAACTTGTATGCATGTATGCATAACCCATGGACACAGACAATAGGGTGGTGAAGACCTTGGGGAGGCAGGGGAGGTTAGAAGAGATCAAAGGGGGAAAAAAGAGGACATATGTAATCCTTTCAACAATAAAGATTTAAAAAAGAATGCTCGCTATATTTAGCATTATTATTACTTTCCCATTCTTGGGTTTGATTTCGTGAATACCTGCTATGTGCCAAGTCCCGAGCTAGGAGCTTAGCCTGTATGATTTCACTTCAAAGTCTGATATACCTGCATTACTTTTGGTTTGTTGAAATATTGCATGAAAATATCACTTTCTCTTTTCTCTCTCCTCCATGTGTACCGCACTCCAGCCACTCTGCTCTTGCTTTATTTTTCCTGTGCTCTCATCTCTTTGCATGTATGTAGCCTCACAATTTCCCTCAAATAGAAGCTGCTCTCTCTCGTCTTTTTCTTGACTGCTGAATTTTGGGGCATCCCTTACATTCCGCACCCAAGGCAAGTGCCCCACCTTAGTCTCGGCCTGGTAGGTACACAGTGAACTGAGCCCTGGCTTTGGTGCCTCTCCATACCCTCTGTCTTCTCTACAGTCATGATTTCATTAATCACATCGAGTTCTGGTATGAAAATAGAATCAGCAGTTAAGTTAGAGGGGGCAGAAAATGTTCATCCCTGCTTCTAATTTGTTGCTAGGAGCTTCAATAAAAGGTGGCTTTGAAGGAACAACCTCTGCTTAATGAGTCTCCTTTGTTCTAATAGATGTGACTTTTGCACAGACTGCCTGGGGCTGGGGCCGTCACAGGGCTCCCTCCATGAGGGCACCTGTGCAGGAGGCAAGGTTGTCTCTTTCCCTTTCTCAGGTACAGATGGCACAGAGTCCACAGTCATGGTCATGATATTTGTAATATCAGATTTCTTAGGGTGAAAAGAAATGGCAGTGGCCCAAGTGGAAGCTCATTCATTTCTTGGTTCCTGGTTTGCTCCTCCATAGAATGTAGGCTTCAAAAGAACAGAGGTTTGGTCTGTTCTGTTCACTCCACAGCCCTGGCCCCACATGGTTATCTAGCAGATGGCTTGAGGCAGAAGCTCAACTAGTTCCTGAGCCAATGTGGAATGAATCCTTTCAGCCATCAGTAGAAAGTAAAGAGCTAAACAAGGGCTAGGCCACACAAGGCCACATAGTGAGGGTTCGGGTGGTCCCTCAACATCCCACTACACACACACACACACACACACACACACACACACACACACACCGTCTTATCATAGGATCTTGAATGGGGGCATGGAATGGTGGGGAGACTTGGGAAATGATTGTTAACTGGGAAGTGTATAGTCCTTGGGGAAGCCTCCCTCTCTGGAAGGTGTAGTCCAGGACATCGCTTTGATTCCCCGGATGGGAAGCTCATCATGCAGCTACTAAAACCTCTTCAGATTCTGCCAGTGAAATAGTCTGTCTTCATTTTCGAGACTCCAAGATCTTGGGGACAGAGCCCAGCCGGAATGGATTTCGGTAGCTGTGCCCTTGGGTGGGTGTCATGGATGATTTTGGCCATCTTTGAAAGGGATGAGTTTGAGCATATGTCTTAATGTAGGTAAATGCATCAAGCCCGTATTAGCCTTGAGATGGATGTGGCTGCCCTGGTCACACTCCTGTGCATGCAGGAGGTGTCCCGGGGATACCTGGGGAACATGTGTTATGGGTTGAACCGTGCCCCCCCCAAATATGTTGAAGCCCTAACTCTCAGTGCCTGTGAATGTGACCTTTTTTGGAAATATGGTCATTTGGGAGGTCATTAGGGTGGGCCCAGATCCAATATGACTGGTATCCCTATAAGAAGGTGGAAATTTGAACACAGACACACACACACACACACATACACAGGGATACTGCCACATGACAGCAGAGGCAGAGCCTGGAGTGAGCGACGTGTCCATAAGCCAAAGAGCACCAGGGATTTCTGGTGACACTGGAAACTAAGAGGAAGGCATGGGACAGCTGCTCCCTGAGAGCCTTCAGAAAGAGTATGGCTCCCTGACCCCTGTTTCAGAGTGCTGACCTCTAGACTATTCGAGAATAAATGTCTGTTGTTTTAAGCCACCAGTTTGTGGTCATTTGTTACCGCAGCTCTGGGAAACTCACACCGCGTGTTAGTTAATATTATCTCATCATTATGATCTATACGTGCAATCCACCACCGCTGCTCCCACTGACCCACACAAACACTAGGACACAAATACCCACGTCTGACTCCCCTAACATCACCAACAACCTTGCATCTTCAATTCATGACACCAAAACTAATTTTACCTTTTAACCTGCATGAAGCTATTTTTATTCCAACATCCAGTCCGGGTTTTGTTGAGCTGCAATTAATGAGGTGGCTAAGTGCTTAGGGAAGGTCTTGACAGAATTACATAATTAGCCTCCTATGTTTGCTCAAAGCAGCATTAAACAGAGACAAAGCTCAAGCTGGGGACTAGCCCTGGTCCGCTGTTTTTCAACAGGAGGTTGGGGGCCACTTATATCAGCGGCCTCCAAGGTATCCATTGAATGTCATCAAGTTAAGATGAGGTCATTAGGGTGGTCCTATGTGGACCCCCTGAACCTGCTAGGAGACAGTGCAGGCAACTACATTTTCAGTGAATTTCCAGGGAGATTCTGGTGCTCGCTAAGGCCCACCCACGTGGTTAACCTCTTACACACAGTTTCTCGGGCCTCGGGGGATCTGGGCTCCAGCCACAGTGAATGCACTTTAGGAAGAAGGAATTCTTCCCTCCATTTTTCTTCCTCCCTGAGGTCCTGGGGTGTACACTGGGGTGGGCTGTTTCTGAGATATGACCAGAATTCACCAGCCCAGTTTACAGTGGGAGGCTGGAGGGTGTCCAAGGTGAGAGGGAGGGAGGGAGAGTGAGAGAGTGCAAACCAAGTCCTTCCAGCCTCCCTTGGGGAGGTGGGACCTCCAACCCCAAGAGAATGCCTTTGCTCTGTCCTGCAACCACCCAATAAGATGCTTTCCTGGATCAGATGTTCCATTATTGGGGTTATTTTGTGGGTAAAGGGGTGTTGTTTGTTTGAGTACCATTTCTATACAGTCACTGTCTATCGAGGGGGAAGGGCAGAAGAATCCACTCACTTAGCAAATGTTTACGGAGGATTGAACACATGCTAAGAGTGTCTTAGATACTGTGGATACAGAGTGAGCAACAGTGGGCCAACCACTGATTTACCTGGCCTTCCTTTGGTTAGAAAGAAAGACAATATAAACAAGTCAGTGGAGAGCTGTGACATGGTCGAGGTGGGTATGGTGTCCTGGGAGGGTCAAGTTAGACAAGCTGGTCAGGAGGGTCTTTCTGAGAAAGTGGCATGGACCAGAGACCTGGATACGTTGAGAATGAGGTCCTGGAGACACCTGGCTGAAGAGAATTCCACCACCAGGAAGCAGCCAGTGTGAGGGCCTGGAGGAGAGAGAGCACTGGGCATGCTTGGGCCACAAGGAGGCCGGTGTGGCTGGGGTGGAGCAAGGGAGGGAGAGGGTTGTAGGAGGTGTGGTCAAGGAGTAGACAGACTATGTAGGAATGTGCAGTTCTCCAGTTCTGAGACTCTTGGGACAAGGCTAAGGTGGAGGTCAGGGAGAGGTGGCCGAATGGATCGGTTCAGGATGGGTCTTGAGTTGACAGGACTCACAGACTGAATGTGAGAGGACAGTGAGGGGAGAGTAAGCAGCTCTAGTCCTTAGACACGGAAGGATATTGGATGATATTAAAGAATTACTAATTTCTTAGATGTGGTCTTGGGAGTGTGGGTATGTATTCTTAATTGCCCTTACTTTTTGGAGATCCACACCAAGAGCTTTATATATCAAATGATATAATTCTAGGATTAACTTCAAAATGATAGGGTGGGGAGGCCTTTTGGGGAAGGGTGGGGGAATGAAAAGAGATTGGAGAAACATTGATCATTGTTGAAGCTGGGTGTTGGGTTTGTGGGTTTTCATTCCATTTGCTCCACTGTTGTCTGTGCTGGAATTCTCCATGATGAACGTTATAAGGAGGCACCACTTCTGGGATGGGGAAGCCTGGGGAAGGGGCAGGTCTAAGGGGCAGAAAAAGATCTTCCTGTAGCATAAATTCAAGTGCTGGTCCCAGACCTGAGACAGAGAGGATTCCTATTTCTGATCCATGGTTGGTTGAATCCATGGATGCAAAACCCATGGATACAAAGGGCTGACTATATTATTGGGAAAAATCCACCCAGAAGTGGACTCATGTAGTCCAAACCCATGTTGTTCAACCTGTACTTAGAAGCATGTACGAGGGGGAGTAATACAGAGAAGGTAGGGATTTACTATTGGGAGAGAGCCAGCTCCATGAGGCCACACAAAAGACTCAGCCAATTTTTCAAAGACAAATACAGGTGGGTCTGGTGGACCAAAGTGGTGTGCATTGGGACAACAGGAACACCATCTGCAAGGACAGAGGTGAGAGACAACGGAGGTGCACAGGACCGTGCTGGAGAGGTGGAGGAAGGTGAGCTGGAGTGGGCCGGCCTGGGGCCTTGAATGCCATGCTGAAGGGCCTGCTCTGAGCTCTGCAGCACTGCACATCCAGTGAAGGGATATTTAAGCAGCGGCCGGTGAAGTGGGCTGTGTTTGTAGAGAAATCCCTCCGAAGGTCATGTGAGGAATAGACTGGAAAAGGTGAGCCTAGGTAAGCGGGCAACTTTAAGACACAGCTTCACCAGGCATCAGCACTGGGCTCGTGGCCTCCCCTTCCCTACCCCCCACCCACCCCTCCCCCCCCTACCCGGACATAAGGGTGTGGAGCTGCACCAGATCACCAGTAATCGCTCACAGTAGGGGCTTTAACCACTGGGCAGGGTGTCCTGGCCAGGGAAGGAAGAACTTTTTGCTGCACACCAACATTCACCATAGGATGTCGGAGAAACCTCCAGATCCATCTGCTCCAATACATCAAAGAAACAGGTTTAGAAGGTCACGGAGAGGCGAGGAGTTTGGGAGGGTATCAGGCTGTGGTTTTCCAGGAAGGATTCTTCTTCCCCACCCACATCTAATGAGCCACGCTGACCGTTCTGTGTCTAACCAGCCGCACTTGAGAGAATGGGCCGTGATTTGGGGACGGGACCACAAGCCTCCCTTGCCTCGTAGCAGCTGTTTGAATGCAGCCAGGGGCTCATTTAGATAGTGAGTCGTGGAAGAAGCTGTTTGTCGCTATCTGGCATGGAGACCTCGGAAAAGAGCTGAGGTAGAGTGGCGTCTGGCGCTGATTTTCTCTGGAGAGTTATGGTTGGTGGGAAGCTTTGCTCTGCCCAGATCTGGTCAGAGAATGGGGTGCCTCTTGCTTGGAGCAACCCACCTGAGAAAAGCTGGCAGGGTGTGCGGAGGGGCCCACAGGGATTTAACTCCCAGTTTTCCTACTAAAGGGCCTGGCTAGAAGGAAGAGAGGGGGAGTACCATGGAATAAGAGTCATCCCTGGGCCTGGCAACAACTTACCTCTGTTATAACAACACCTCCATTCATCCCGTCTAAGTCTTACAGGTGCCAGACACCAAGACAAACACACAAGCCCTCTGGATTGGTTTGCTCAGGCTGCGTGACAAAGCACACGAGTGGCTTAATCCACAGAAATTTATTTTCTCACTGTTCTGGAGGCTGGAAGTCCAAGATCAAGGTGTTGTGTGGTTGTTTCTGGGCACGGTGAGGGAAGGATGTGCTTCAGGCCTCTCTCCTTGGCTTGTAGATGGCCACCTTTTCCCTGAACCTCTTCTCTCTGTGTGTGTCTGCGTCTTAATCTCCTCTTCTTACAGGAACTCAGTCATATTGGATTCGGGTCACCCTAAGGACATCATATTAATTTGATTCCCGCTGTAAGACCCTGTTCCAAATAAAGTCACATTCTGAAGTCCTGGGGTTAGGACTTCAACATATGAATTTTGAGAGGACACAGTATAGCCTGTAGCACCTTCTTATTTGATCCTTACAATGATGGCAAGAGGAAACGAGTGTCAGACACATTTAAAGATAAGTAAACTGAGGCTGTGATGCTGGCCTGAAATCAGGCCAGTCTCCTCTGCTTTATTTTTCTCTCAATGTACATACTACATATGCTACTTGTATATTTTGTCTTATGCTAACACACGCGTGCACGCGCGCGCACACACACACACACACACACACACACACAGGAATTTAAGCCCCAAAATAAGATTTGTCCATTTTGTTTATTGATGTGTCTCTGACATCTCGTACAGTGCCTGGCCCATAGAAGGCTTCTCAATAAATAAATACTTGTTGAATATTGCTATCACACTTGAAGGCCAAACGCCTCACCTTGGCCTGACTCTGTATGGCATGGCCTGACTTGTTATCACTTCCGGAAATGACACCAGGGAACAGGGTCTGAGCCTCTCCTGGGCACTGCTGGACCCACCCCACTTGACAGATGACGTCAGCATGGTCACATGGCAAGTGGTCCAGGCCCTCTTAGCTGCTTCGCAGGATTACTCAAGGCCCCAGGTCAGCCCCAGCCATGCAGGAATGTGAGCACAGGTTGCCAGATCTTTGGGATTTTTTAAAAACAAGTTGCAAGTCTGGGTTTTTAGGTGGAAGTTCCTAATTTTTAGCGCTGAGCCTACACCCTGGATGACAATAATCAGCTGGAGCTGAGAGCTGTTGCCCGCTATGAAAAGGCCATGAACTGTTCAATTGATCACAAGCCTCACCCAAAATGTTTTGCTCATTTGTCTTACCCATTTGGTCTCTGACAGTATTTGGCTTTTTAGCTCTAGGTTCAAGGCTCCTAGTCAGTGCTGAGCTAACTATCAATCAGCAGTATAAAGTGGCAGCCACCAAAAGATTAAAAATTAAAAAATGTACGCCCTGGCCAGTTTGACTCAGTGGATGGAGCATCAGCCTGCGGACTCAAGTGTCCCAGGTTCGATTCCGGTCAAGGGCATGTACCTTGGTTGCGGGCACATCCCCAGTGGGGAGTGTGCGGGAGGCGGCTGATCGATGTTTCTCTCTCATCGATGTTTCTAAATCTCTATCCTTCTCCCTTCCTCTCTATAAAAAATCAATAAAATATAAAAAAAACTTTAAAAAAAATTAAAAATGTAAAGGCTTGTGTTATCTTAGGTTGTATTAACAAAGGTACATTACCCAGGAGGAAGGAGGTTCTAGTCTCGTTCCCAACGGTAAGATCTCACACCTAGAGTCAAGGTCATTATTTTACTAGAGATAATGATTATTGGAAATTATTTATAAGAGAGCAGGCAAAAAGGTTGAAAAACTATCTTTATTCTTTTACCAAAAAAAAAAGCACTGTCTGAGCAGCACTCATATGGCAGAGAGACAAGATTTATTCTGTGGGGCCACTGGTGAGCAGTTAGATCCAGTAGGTGGGGGATATAGAGAGAGAAATTTCACATCAGCATTTAAAGAGTGAACCTCCTCATTGTCAGGATTGACAATGAATGAGAGGAATTGAATGAGAGGGAGTCACCAGCAGCATTCAGACTCAGGCTGGCCAGCACTTAGTGCAGTGGTTCTCCACCTTCCTAATGCCGAGACCCTTTAATACAGTTCCTCATGTTGTGGTGACCCCCAACCATAAAATTATTTTCGTTGCTACTTCATAGTTGTACTTTTGCTACTGTAAACAATATGTAATTATATATGTGTTTTCCGATGGTCTTAGGCGACTCCTGTGAAAGGGTCGTTTGACCCCAAGGGGTCGAGACCCACAGGTTGAGAACCGCTGACTTAGTGGATATATTGTAGATGCTTCAGGCATTAGAATAAGGCTGGACCAGAAGGGAAGGAGGAAGAAATGAAAGAATGGAGGGAGGACAGATGGATGGATTTACTGAGTGCCTACTATGTGCCTAGCATTCCATCTAGACTTGGGTACTCTTTCCTTCCCCTTCCAACATTTAAACACTGGGTCAGGCTGTTTCTCATCTGATTGCAATTACCTTACAATCGCAGGTGAAAGTGTGTCCCACATACCCCATCAAATTGCAAAGCAAATTATACTCAAATCCCAAAGGGGTTGTGGTTAGGTTTCTTTCTGGGAGAGCGACAGGAACTTGTGCAGGAAGCAGATCCAAAGGTGGCCTCTGGCTCCCGTGACCGCAGGGGAGTTAGTGCTCACCTGAAGACAGGGCTGGCAGGGACACTGCCAGAATGTTCCATTACAGCTGCGCCAGCTCCTCCGCTGGCTCCGGTCCTGAGCTACATTAATGGGGAAACAATTGTCTTGTTTTGTAAGACAAGCTTGACAGCTGTTCATTGTCTGTCTGCGAAGAGAGGTAATGAGAATTACTCGGCAATTGAGTGTTAACTAAGGGAATCTACAGCATAACAAGAGGTCCCCGAGATTCAAGGGGAGAAAAATTGCATCTGGCCGTGCCTACTGTATCTCGCTCCATCCCCAGTGGAGACTTTGGCCTCGGATCATGAATTATAAAGAGGAGGAGGGCCACTGCGATCAGTCTCCCTGCAACAAACCGTTTCGCCGCCCTACGAGCCATTCTCCAAATCCCTGCCAATGGGATTCCTGAAAAACGACTACCAGACATCACTCGCTGCCCTAATGTCTCCTATGATGCTCAGGAATAAATACAAACCCATCAGTCATGTGTCTCCTGCCAACCTCACCTACATCCCCTCAGGCCCCGTCCACCAGGCCACTGCGGGCTTAAATGGTGTGTGTCTTAGTTCGTTCCCCCAAAGCAGTCCCTACGACAAGGACTTGGGCATAAGTGGTGTATTTGGGGGGATGTCCCAGAAGCAAAGTGAAGGAGTGGAAGAGAGAGGGAGAAGGGGGAAGAGCCAGCATCCGGTGTGTTAATGAGCAGGGTGCCTGCTGGAGGCCGCAGCAGTGACTATGGGAGATGCTCCAGAGGTGCCTGTCGGGACCAAGGAAGCTGGGACATTTACTCACTGTGTCCATTTCCTTGGCTGCCGTAACTAAGTATCACAACCAGCGTGGCTCACCACAACCATTCTGGAGGCCAGATGTCCTGGATGAAGGTGCTGGCAGAGCTACAGACCATCTGAAGGTTCTAGGGGGAAATCCCTCCTTCCTCCTCAGCTTTTGGAGGTTGCTGGGAATCCCTGGCATTCCTCGCTCAGAACTGCATCAGTCTGGTCTCTGCCTCTGTCATCACATGTCTCTCTGGGCGTTCGTTCACATGGCCTTCTTAGAATGACACCAGTCATCGAATTTAGGGCCCACTAGACTCCACTATGACCTCATCCTAACTGGTTGCATCTGCAACGGTCCTATTTCTAAATAAGGTCACACTCTGAGGTTCCAGATGGACAGGAATTCTAGGAGACACCCGGAACTTCCACCAACTCCCCCCGCCCCTTATCCTGGCAGTGCTGTGCGGTGCACAAGCCTGATGGCCTGGCGCTGTCCACTTCGTTCACCTGCTATCATCAGACTGGCCTCCTTCGGTGGCATCACGCTTTCTCTCACCTCCGCCCCTCACATATGCTGTTCCCTCTGCCTGCAACGCTCTTCCTCCCAATGTCCGCATGGCGAATTTCTACTAGTTTTTAGATCTGCAGCAGGCTCCTTTCAGATACCTGGCAGAGAAACCCGACGCAGATTCACTTAGCCCTCCCAAGGCAGGAACGCATCCCTTCACGTGACTAACTCGGGCTTCAGGCCAGGCTGGGAAGGGGTTTCAAAGCATGCCATGAGTGCTCGGTCTTCCTCTGTCTCTTAGAGTCTTTCTCTGTGCAGGTCCAGGAGGTTGTCAGAAGCCCTGGCCTCACCTGTCTGTGGGTAGAACCACCCTGGAAGGCCACATCCCCCCACTGGTTCTGGAGGAAGAGCCCAGAACAGATCTTGGGTTCTCTCAGACCACGTGCCTCCCCCTGAGCCATCACTGTGGCCAGAGGCTTAGAGTGTCTGATTGACCAGGTCTGGGTCACAAGCCACATCTGAGACTCAGGGACAAACATCCAACCCACGTGGAATGAATGGGCTTCCCCTAAAGATGCTGTTATCACAGTAAGAGGTAAAGGCCAAGCAAAAACAGTGGAGTCAACTAAAAAGTCTCCATTTATATGGTATTTCTTCATAGGACCTTCCCTGAGCCCCCTTCTTACCCCAAATTAGCCCTATGCTTGTCTCCTCTGGAACCCACTTCTTTTCCCTTGTAGCAATTGTCACTTGTTTATTACATGCATATTTATTTCTTTAATATCTTATTTACCCACGGACTATGAGCTCGCTGAGGGCAGAGACCATGCCTATCTTGTCACTCCTGGACCCCACACCTACCAGTGCATGCCTTGCCCACAGCAGGTGCTCAATAAATCCTGGTGAGTGTCTTTTGTAATGGAACTTTGTGGTCATTCATTCCAATGAGTCATGGAGCTGGGGATGGCACACATGTCTCCTGAGTCCCAGCCCAGAGAGGGGTAATTTTCAGAAAGAGCCCTCCTGACCACCACTGTGGTCAGCATAGCTGGGCATGTACAGCTCCGAAACCCACCTTCAGACTGTCCCCCGAAAAGTTTGACCTCCAACTTTCAAGAGGTCTCTTCTCATTGCTCAGCCTGAGTCGGTCTGGCTTAGCATGAACGTCAGAACTTTGAGCAGCAGAAGGGCCAGGTTCCAATCACAGTTCTGCTTCTTAGCACTTCTGTGGTTGCAGGCAAGCTACTTATGTGCAATGAGACTCTACTTCCACTCTGCTTTTTAAAAACTATTTTCTCTGCTTTCACCTTTCATTAGGATGCTGTATTTTATGAATCCTTATAAAATCTTCTCTAAACCTTCTTGGAGCATGGTGGAGGGATAAATAAAATGTACCTGCAAAACCGAGATAATATTTTCCATGCCCAGCTGCTGAGAGGATTAGAGATGATGGAGCCCGTGCACCTGGCAGAAAGGAGCTGCTATTGTCCTTATTATCATTATTTTTGGTGAGGTTGAATCTCAACAAACACCTCTTCAGACATCAAGCAGAAAGCCAATTTACTTGAAAATAAATGCCACAAATATGAAAAGCTTATCCAAAAATAAATAAATAACCTCTAATCAGGGTGGGTCAGGGTCTAGCATGGGCAGTCACGGGAAAGGACCTGTGCTGACCCAGTGGGACCCCCTTGGGGTGGTCAGGAAGGGAGAATCGAAGGTGAAACTTGGCTAGCATGCCATTTATCCTTAAAATTAAAAATAGCCCTAACCGGTTTGGCTTAGTGGATAGAGCGTCAGCCTGCGGACTCAAGTGTCCCAGGTTCGATTCTGGTCAAGGGCATGTACCTTGGTTGCAGGCACATCCCCAGTAGGGAGTGTGCAGGAGGCAGCTGATCGATGTTTCTCTCTCATTGATGTTTCTAACTCTCTATCCCTCTCCCTTCCTCTCTGTAAAAAAATCAATAAAATATATTTAAAAATTAAAAAAAAAGTAGCCCTAACCGGTTTGGCTCAGTGAATAGAGCGTCGGACTGCGGACTGAAGGGTCCCAGGTTCGATTCCAGTCAAGGACATGTACCTTGGTTGCGGGCACATTTCCAGTAGGGTGTGTGCAAGAGGCAGCTGGTCAATGTTTCTCTCTCATCGATGTTTCTAACTCTCTATCCCTCTCCCTTCCTCTCTGTAAAAAATCAATAAAATATATTTAAAATAAATAAGTAAATAAATAAATAAATAAATAAAAGTTCAAAGAGAAGTTTATGTAACAGCCAAAGAGAAAAAAAAAAGGATCAGGAAGAACTTAGAAAAAAATGTAGAAGAAATATCACAGTGATAAAAGCCACTTTAGAAAAAATTAGAACAATGTGACTGAAAACAAAGTCAAAGGTGTAAAGAAGAATTTTGATGGGACAAGAGCAAATGTGCCAAATTTTTAATAGCTGTACATGGGCGGGTGTAGGGTTGAGATCTGCTGGAGCCAGACCCTTAGCCTGACCCACTGAGCATTTTCAAAGTAAGTAGTGGTACAGAAAGTCAGGGATTTGGCTGGAAAGCAGTTAGATCTTACAGCCTTGCCGTTCTTACGTCACAAATACCTACCGGAGGAAGAGTTCTGGTCCCACCTTCAAGGCATTTATCACAGGTGAACCAAAACCAACTAAAGCAGCAAACCACGGCCAACTAGCTCAATTTCTGATTTACTGGAGAGACTAACCCCTTGTGCTAGCTGTCTGAAAGAGAAGAAACTAAAGCATTTCTAGGGTAAATTATTATCAATTTCAGTTTTATATCCAAATTCTGGTATATAAGAAAAATAACAAGATAATTTTTTAAAGGCAGGAAAAAAAAGGTGAAAAAAATCAAGAGAAAAAATAGGTGACTAAATGCAGATCGAGATGACACCAATGATGAAATTAGTGGATAAGGACTTTGAAATAACTATTATAAAGTATGTGAAAGAATTTGGAGGAAATATTAATGTGGGTGAAAATATGGAGAAAATTCAAAAGATAAATGTAAACTCTAGAATAAGAATCAAAGGGGACTTCTAGAAATGAGAAGGACAATATCTGAAATGGAAAATTAATTCAATGGGCTTAAGAGTAGACTGGACACGGTGAAAGAAAGGATTAGTGAATTTGAAGACAGGTCAATAGCAATTATCCAAACTGAAGTAAAGAGAAAAAAGAGATTTTTTAACAACAGAATGTTACAGCTTATATAAAGAACTTTCAAAACTAAAAACTTTTTAAAAATACTTTTTAAAATGAGCAAAGCATTGAGCAGACACTTCAATAAAGAATAAATATGATGGAGGGACCTGGAGAGTATCGTGCTAAGTGAAATAAGTCAGTCAGAGAAAGACCAGTATCACATGATCTCATGCATCTGTGGAATCTAAGCAGCAAAATAAACTGATGAATGGAGTGGATCCAGAGACATGGAAGCATGGAACCAAGTGTGGAACCTCGGAGGGAAGGCGGGGGAGGGTGGGTGGGTAGGAGGCAATCAACCAAAGACCTATATGAATATATGCATAACCCATGGACACAGACAATAGGGTGGTGAAGGCCTGCAACTGGGGGTGGGCTGGAGGGGGTCAATGGGGGGAAGAGGGACATATGTAATACTTTCAACAATAAAGAATTATTTTTTTAAAATAATAAATAAGGATGGAAATGCAAATAAGCACATGAAAAGATGCTCCATATCATTTAGTCATTAGGGAAATGCAAATTAAAACCATAAGATGCCTCTATTAAAAGGCTAAAGTTAAAAAGACTTTCAAGTATTGGCAAGAATGTAGATAAACTGGAAGCCTTGTATATTGTTGGTAGGAGTTTAGAATGATACAACTTTGAAGAACAGTTTCTTAGTTTCTTAAGAAGTTAGACATGCACCTAACAAGACTCAGCCAGTCCACTCCTAAGTGTTTACCCAAGAGAAATGAGAGCAGATGCCCATACAAAGAGTTGTGCACAAATGTTAATAGCAGTTTTATTTGTAATAGTCAAAACTGTAAACTTGACTACATCACTGACTCACAGTGTGAATGGAGGAGTCTTTAATCTCTTGGTGCCTCAGTTTTCTCATTTGTAAAAAAAGAGGTAACAAAACACCTAATCCTTTGGTTTGAAGTGGATTTAAATGGATGCTATGCATAAGCTGCTAAGCATAGTACCCTAATAGTAAAGAGCCCACTGGCCAGTGGAATCCTTGCTGAAAATGATGCCAAAAATTCCATGACACTCTTAGCTCAACAACACATGAGACATCATCAAATCATATTCAAACTTTAAGAGAAGAGCCGTGGCCAACATAAGTGAAAGAAATACTCACCGGAAACCAATAGCATCTTCAGAAATGCATCCATCCAGTTGGGGGTGGCAGAGGGGAAGATACATATTTTCTCTGGGTTCCTATTTCTTGGACCATTCGTAGGACTTCAGGAGTTGTCACCACTTCAAGTTTGGGTGTTATTGAAAAGAAGTCTGACAAGTTCACAACATGGGTGACTGTCAGCATATGGAGGTAATTTTAGCAGCTGGTTTCCAAACATAGCCAGATGTTTCTTTGATGTTCACAATGGGCTGTCTCTTTGAAGACTGCCCTGGTGCCCGCACTGGGTCTCCAGAACAGCTTAGAAAAGAGTGTCAATCAAAAGACACTACTGTAGACAATTTCAATAATTTTTACTTTGGTGCAACTATTTTTATTCATCTCCATATAGGCTGCTTGTTGCCTCAGCAAATAGATGTTTTTCAGGAAAGTGGCCTGTAATGAAAACCAAATCTTCATTACTTTCTTATACAATTATGACAGGTTTGCCTTGGAGAAACAATGCAATTCAACACTGAAAGAAAAAAATAGCATGGATGACCAGGCTTGTTGTTGGTGTCACTAGAACAGATGATCTTTGAAGACTTTTCAGAGCTTTGCAGCACTTTACATGAATTCCAATGTCCCCTTTTCCTCTTGCCAGGCAAGAATTATCTTCTTCAGGCAACAAAATGATCTTCTTGCCACGTAATCTCCTGACACTTCGTTTTCAAATTTTGAAGTTCAGCTCTATTTCTTCATTTATCTGAACATTGCTAGGCTGCAATATTACACTTTGTCACTAGGGACCACCTTATAAAAATGTGTTCCAGTCCCAAAAGTTCATCAGTGTGTGTAAAAAGAGTTTTAGGGCCTAGTTATCAATTCCATATGTTCTCACTTTTATTAACTGGTTTTCTTCAAATTATAAATATATGCCTGGAAAGGTAAGAAATTTAACAGAAGCTTAGTCAAGTCAAACAAGGTAATATTGAGCATCCAAGGACCTGCCCTAGCCGAGCACTGGGCATGCCAAGAGCAGCCATGCACAGAGCTCTCCAAGGACAGAAAGGAACTCAACAGCTTCTCAAGTCCCGTTCATTCTGTAAACAAGCCAATAGAAGCCCTTCTGTGGCAGGTGGAGGGGCAAACAGGACAGAAAGATGGTGATGGATGGAAACTCTGTCTTGTGTTGCGGGAAAGCTAAGGGTGTTCTGGAAGAGTATACTAACTTCCAGTGGAGCTGAATCACAAGAGTAGACAACACTATGGGTGTGACTTCTTGGCCCCAAGTATATACCCAACTCCACCATTCAAGAGGCAGAGAGGAGACCAGGCATTGGATGACCCAAAAGATCTCAGAGAACAAGGGAAAGGGAAGCAAGAGAGGGGAAACTAACCTTTATCACACATAGCTGTGCATCGTGACTTAACCCTGGTCCCACCCTAGTTTGAAACAGTCTCCATTTGTCCCACTGAGATGGTCTCTTATGAAAACACACTCATTCCAAACACATGACAAGTGCCACACAAAGGGTGCCTGTTCCTGTTCTTTTAGTGATCAACTCCATTCCCTGTTCACTATGCCCCCTCCCCCCAAAAAAACTTCTTCCAGTTCCTTGGACTCAAGCGAGTGTCTCTGCCCTGAATGTTCAGCACCCCTTCCTCCACACATCCTCCCTGACCACGCTTCGCACTGTCAGAGGTAAACACAGCCTGACATGAGCTGAAGCACTGAAAGCAGATTTTATTCAGTAACTAATGACAATATGGGAAATAGGGGGTGGGAAAAAGGAATGGCAAGAGCTTGAGCAGAGACAGGGAAGTGAAGATTTACAAAAAGTGGGAATCTAGGTTGGACTATGTGAAACCCATGGTTTTGCTAACTGGTGCTTAAGGAAGTTAGCCTCTTGTCCTCCCAAAGAGGCTGGGAGATGGGACCCTATTTAGGTGGCAGCCAGAATAAATAGTAAATTATTTTGGCAGCCTTGGGTTTTCTCAGGCAGCACTTTCAGTAAAGGTGACTAGAGTCAACCTATGGATGCAGTCTTGAACTTTTAGAAATTGTGTTAGTGCTTGTTCAAGTCCAAGGTCAAATTTGTTCAAGTTTAAGGCCAAGGTTGAGGTTTAATTGAGAAGAGGGCTCAGAGAAGCCTGGGTAGAGTTGGGTCAAGAGAGGTCTTTGTCAGCACCTTGTCTGGGTTTAGCACCTCCCTCACATCCAGCCCTGTGTCCCCTCCAATATTGCTCCCATCCTCCTGGGCTGTGCTGGTCTGTAGACATGGCAGGCTCTCCACTAGACCTTGAGCTCTGGGAGGGGGCAGGCACTGGTCTTGTTCATATTCAATTCCCCACTGCCTGGCCTATTGAAAATGTTCCATCATTTCTTGTTGAATGCACAGTCAAGGTCACATATGCAATAAATAGATATCCTCCAGTGTTGCAACAGGAATTTCTCTTCTCTTGGTCCCACTCCCAGCCCACTATCTCCTTCAGTCTTTCCATTGTTCCCACTAGGGTCCAACTCTGTGACAGAAACTTCTAGATGGAATTGTCTCTGCCTGGGAGAATCCAGACCAAGTGTGTGTCCTGGGAGAATTACAGCTATTTTTTTTTCCTTTTTTAGCTGAGATCTAAACATGGTGAAACTGTCAGATCAACTCCAAGAGGGCCCAAGCTCCAGGAGCAGGGAGGGGCTTTCTGCCTTTTCGGAGTCTCTGAGAAGCACACAGGGGAAGACTAAAAACAGGTATGAAACAGCACCATCTGTCTAAGTTAAGAGAAGGGACTTTTCTGCAGTTCTCTCTCAGGATCCAAAGCTGAGAGGCTCTCCAAAGTTAGATGCCCTTGAGAAGTGTGGCACGAGGAACACATGGCTAGAGGACAGCAGGCACAGAAGGCGCTTGGGCTGGGCTGTCCCACAGACCGGGGCTCAAATATAACTCTGCTGTGCATTGTAAAGGTGTCCGCTCCATGTCCTTCACTGTTGAAATGAATGGGGAAGAGAATGATGGCTATGAAGTTGTTTTGGAAGATGGTAATAAATGCAAAGCATAAGGCACCCAGCACAGGGACACCTCACTAACCCTCTTCATTCTTCCTTCCACTCCTCTGTCTCTTGACAAATCCCCAAGCCCAGCAACCCTCCCCACCCCCCCCCCACCCCCATTTCTTCCTCCCTAGGGTGCCTGGGAACTCATCGTACCTTCTTTACTTTAAGGAGAGAGCATTAAATAAAAGAGGAAAAGAAAGGAATAGAGAGTAAAATGGAAGGAGGAGTAAAAGGACAAGAGAAAAAAACAGGCCCTGACCGGTTTGGCTCAGTGTATAGAGCGTCGGCCTGCAAACTGAAGGGTCCCAGGTTCGATTCCGGTCAAGGGCATGTACCTTGGTTGCAGGCACATCCCCAGTAGGGAGTGTGCAGGAGGCAGCTGATCGATGTTCTCTCTCATCGATGTTTCTAACTCTCTATCCCTCTCCCTTCCTCTCTGTAAAAAAATCAATAAAATGTATTTTTTTTAAAAGAGAGAGAAAAAAAACAGAAAGAAATGAGTGGAAAGATGGATTTATTTTGCTTTTCCTAGTTTTAAAATATCACATGCTTATTTAAAATTTTTAAATATAATAAAGAAAAAATAAAAGTCACTCATAATCAATTATACTTTTTTGTGGTTTCTTTTCCACCTTCCTAGTCACAGGTAAGAGCTTTTCCATGGGATTTTATTTTGCATGTAGCTCTGTAATTCATCTGCAATTTATTTTAAATACAATCAGATGTAGCCCTAATTTTTTTTTCTAGCAAATAACCAGATGGCCAGTACTATTTGAATAAAATATTGAGTTTTTTGTACTTTTTACTTTCCCCAAAATATCTATGGCGCTACCTTGATCATCAGCTGCATTCTTTAATTTTCATACTGCTTTTTGGTTTATCTATTCTACCTGTTAGCCCGGCAGCAAAGAGCAAAACTCTAGAATCAGATAAGCCTAGTAATGCTTACTAGCTCTGTGGCTTTGGGGATGTCCTATAAAATCTCTGAGCCTCTATTTCAACATCTGTAAAATGGAGCTAGTAATCCTTCATAGGGTTATCAACAATTAAGCATTTTACACAATTCCTAGAACATACTCAGAATGGAATAAATACTAATTAACTAGTGTTGTTGTTATCCCATTGCTCTGTTCTCATCACTCATTCAAAAAATATTTTTGAACACCGACTATTGTCCTGTGTAGCAATTTCAAAGAACAGTAGAAGTTTTGTTGCCGATCTGTTTGGGAAAGCAGATGGAAAATAACCATAAGAGACCTGGGCAGCGGCGATGTTTCCAGAATCCTATTGTTGCCGGTATCCATTGTCCTGTGTAACGATTTCCAAAGACCTGACCGTGGAGAGCACCCCAACTTTAATAAGCACCTCAAGTCTGGCTGGAGCCCCTTTGTGAGGAACCAAAGCAAACACAGAAACTGCTGGGCACCAGTGTCCCGAAAAGAACAAGAAAGTGCTTCTTGCCCACAGATTGATATCTGTTATCCGTATATTATTTTAGAACTGCCACCATCCCCACAGCCATACACCCTATTCCTTGGTAACGCTGCTTCTTACCAGAACTTGGCTCACGTGCTTACTAGGGTGTCTCAGCTACTTCAAAGAACAGTAGAGGTTTGCTGCCAATCTTTTTGGGGAAGCAGATGGAAAATAACCGTAAGAGACCTGGGCAGCAGCGATGGCTCCAGAATCCTATTATTGCCATTATCCATTGTCCTGTGTAGCATGTCTAGCACCCCGGCTCTATTGGAGCCAGAAGCACAAAAATTATCTCCTCCCTTTTCACACACCCCCAATCAAAACACCTTCTCCTGCAAAAATTCCACTGTCTGGTGCTTATGCTGAAAGAAATGGTGCAAAATGAGCACGATTCTCACCTCCCAGCCTCGAAGGCGCCCCAACCTGGAGCTCCTTTCTGTCTACAACCCTGGAGACCAAGAACTTATGCCTGGGTCCCAGGAAAGAGGACTTGATGGCCCAGGTTTATGGGGATTTCCAAAGACCCAGCCATAGAGAGCACCTCAACTTTACTAAGCACCCTTGATTCCAGCTGAAGTCCCTTTGTGAAGAGCCAAAGCCAATTTGGTGCTCTTTAGCCTTCTAATAGCCTTTCCATAGAAATAAAAGCAACTTTGATTTCCCCTCGGGCCTATAAATAATTCAGCCCCGTTGGTGTGTCACTGAGTCTCTTGTAGCAGGAACCATACAAAGGTCAGGGCTAAATAAATGCCTCTTCAAGGTTTGTGCATAATGTCAAAGAGTATTTTTAGGGCAAATGGTATTCAGGAAAGAGATGAAGAGAAACAGTGAGGTAATTGTGTTCAAGTGCAGATATTCTCAAATGGATTCGCTGGTTCCCTTGACAGCCCCAGAGCCAGGCAGCTGCTGCTGCACCACTACCCTTAAACTTGAATCGTGCAGCTTAAGCTCTTCCCAAACCCAGCAGTGGTGCCAGAACAGTTCTCATCCTCGTTTCTTGAGCCTGCAGATTCTAGAAGGACTTCAAAAAATAAGAAGCTTCCTCCTGCACATGAATTGAATGCACTGATTAGCTACCTGGAGAGTGCAATCGACAAGAGCATGGAGTTGAAGCCACACAGCAAGACGCCTTGGCTCTGTCACTCTCCGGCTGTGTGAGCTTGAGCAAAGCACCTGCACCTGCTTAGCCTCAGTTTCTCCATCCATAAAATGGGATGGATAGTAACAGAACCTACATAATAGGGTTAGTTTGAAAATTAAAGTAAGTAATACAAATATAAAGTAATGGCCCCTTAAAATTAGGTACTCTTTCAGTATGCTTTAGGTGGTGTTTTCCAATGATGTTTCTCCAAACATGTGATCTGGTTTTGAACTGTCAGGGATTCCTCAAGAATTCTGGTTCATTGATGCCACTCTCTTGTTCCCCAGTCTGTCACTTTATATATTCTCACTTATGTCCTCTGTCTCCCTCCCCCTCTCCCTCATCTTGTCATTGCCTGGGACTTTGGGAGAAAGGAGAGGCAGATGGATGTCTCATTCCCCTACCTCAGTGCTTCTCTTAAAACTGATTACTCGCCTGGCAGGTGTGACTCAGTGGTTGAGTGTCAATCTATGAACCAGGAGGTCATGGTTCGATTTTTAGTCAGGGCACATGCCTGGGTTTGGGGCTTGGTCCCCAGTAGGGGCGTGCATGAGGCAGCAGATCGATGATTCTCTCTCATCCTTGATGTTTCTATCTCTCTCTCCCTCTCCCATCCTCTTTGAAATCAATTTTAAAAAACGATTACCCAGGGAATCAAGGCCCCACGAGGGCTGCTCACCTTAGGGTAACCAAATCCCATGCCTAGAAAGGACATCAAGGTAAGACAGCCTTTTTGCAGGTGCAGACATTGAGGCTCAGAGAAGCAATGTGACTTCCTCAAGAAAATCTGTTTGGAGCGCGAGTTCTTAACCTGATAGAATTTAGGAAGTCCATGAACCTGAAAGGGAAATAATTCGGAAAAAATTTTTTAATAACTTCTAGCTGAGAGCTTCCATTTTCTTCAACTGAATGTAGACAACCAAGCACAATGGCACTTACTTTATTATGACTTTGTCACCAGGGATATTTTCCCATCACATCCCAATTGTTATAGACATCAAGAAGCATTCTATTCAGCACAGCCCTGAAATATTGATACTATCAGCTCTGCCAATAGATCTAGTGATTCAGTACACTAATAAAGCTGTGTATTATTGTACCACAAATTTGTATTTTTTAATATCTTGCCAAAAATAAAATTAGTTCCCTTTGTAATTCGAATTATTTGGTTTTATGCATTTTTAAAAAACTTTTTAAGGAGAAATCTATGTCTTCACCCAACTTTGCTTTGGCCTGTGCACTGAAAAACATTAAGACAGCCAGGAAATAGCTCTAACCGGTTTGGCTCAGTGGATAGAGCATCGGTCTGCGGACTAAAGGGTCCCAGGTTCGATTCCAGCCAAGGGCAAGTACCTTGGTTGCGGGCACATCCCCAGTAGGAGGTGTGCAGGAGGCAGCTGATCAGTGTTCCTCTCTCATCGATGTTTCTAACTCTCTATTCCTCTCCCTTCCTCTCTGTGAAAAATCAATGATATATATATATATATATATATATATATATATATATATATATTTTTTTTTTTTTTTTAAAGACAGCCAAGAAATGGCAAAGCTGCCATCCAAATTTTTCTGAAACTTCGAACACAAGGCCCCTCCCTGGTGCAGGCTGGAGTCCTCTCCATCTCCAGGCACACTCTGCCTTGTCCATGCTACACATGCAGTCTCCCACCTTCCTCCATATTATTATTTGGGTCAAAAAAGAGGAGAAAGAGGAAGTGGAGGAAGGGAAGAAGGAAGAGAAGGAAAGCAACATGAACCCTGAAAGTAGGCCCTGCCATTGACCTAACTCTTTTTATGACTTAGTTCATGACAACCCTATCTAGTAGGTAGAGGATTAGAGAGGCCAAGTGTTTTGTCCAAAGCCACACAGCTAGTGAAGAACGGGCCCAGGACTCAAGCCCCGTCTGTTGAATCCTAGACCACTGCTCTCAGGGCCCCATGCCCCTTTGACCCTAATAGCAATGCCCATCTCCATGAGCCCACATGGTCTCTTCCCTTAGCAGCCACCCTCACAATATGTGATCACCCCATGAATTGTCCTAGCTTTATCTTTATCCAAGATGGTTAATGCGTAGTTATTATTTCAAAACTAGGCAGAAGTTTTATGGAGAAGTCTTAAATCAAAAGGATCTCTCTATGGGAATTGGGCAGGAGACATCTTTACTGGTTGTGGAGTGGATCAGTTAGAATAGGCTAGGTTATGTTGCAGTAACAAATGACCCCCAAATCACGGGGCTAGCTGAGGCTGCGCTCCATATCTGTTCTCTCTGTGGGACCTGGGCTGCTGGAGCTGCCATAATCTGGGACATTGTTTTAGCAGAGAGAAAAGAGAACATGGCTCTTAAATCTTCTGCTTGGAAGTGACTCATGTCACTTCTGCTCACACTTCATTGACCAAATCAAGTTAATAGTATGATGTCATTGAAGGGAGAAGCAGCATTCTCCTTCAGGGAAGGGGAGTGGATATTCCAGGGAATAATTCAAGTAACAAGGGAAAGGGCCCATGAAAAGGTGCTGCCTTTTGACTACAGTCTCTAAATGTCTGCAGGTTTGACCGCTGATGCATCAATCACCTATTTACAAGGCTGACCCTTGTTTCCTTTCACTTGTATGCAGCGGAATCTTAACAGTTGTTATGAAGATAAATTACCTTTGGCCCTGCTGGGTGGCTCAGTTGGTTGGAGTGCTGTCCTGTACACCAAAAAGGTTGCAGGTTCGATTGCAGGTTATGGCACATACCTAAGTTGTAGGTTTGTTCCCCGGTTGGGCATGTATGGGAGGCAATCCATGGATGTTTCTCTCTTCTCTTTCTCTCTCAAAATTTAGTAAAAATATCTTCAGGGTGAGAACTTTTTAAAAAATTACCTTTTAGCCCTGACCGGTTTGGCTCAGTGGATAGAGCATCAGCCTGCGGACTGAAGGGTCCTGGGTTCGATTCCAGTCAAGGGCATGTACCTTGGTTGCGGGCACATCCCCAGTGTGGGGTGTGCAGGAGACAGCTGGTCGATATTTCTCTCTCATCGATGTTTCTAACTCTCTCTCTCCCTTCCTCTCTGTAAAAAATCAATAAAATCTATATATTTTTTAAAATTACCTTTTAAAACTATTGAAAAGGTGCCACTTGAGAGCATGTGTTTAAAGGAGAAACTGCTCTCCCCTGCTCCCTTCTCCCTGCAGGTCTGTTGGCCCCTTCAAGCCTCGGACACTCCTTGGTCATATTCCCCAGTATCCCAGCAACAGCCAAGGGCATGTGGTGGGTTTTAACCCAGATCCAGCCACTTGCACTGAAATGCTGCTGATAAATGAAGAGCCTGACCAACGCAGGGAACAGCGAAGCTGCAAACACTTCTAAACCCCCTTCTCCAATGAAGGGACTGCTCTGAGCTCATTTTTGTCCCCTCTGAATTTAAACACCATGTGAACTGTGACTGCCGATGCGGCAAGATGGATTAGCAGAAGGAGCTAAAGAGCTGTGTCACCAAAATGGTTTTTTTCTTTCCCCTTGATTAATGAGAAGGAGGCCAGGCTCGCGTTGGTCTCAGACAGGTCACGTTGAAGAAATGTTAATGATGTCCACAGGTGATGGATTTTCTCACACCTTCATTCACTGAACCGTGCCAGACTTATCAAGCCCCATGGAAGGTGGAGGGGAGAGCTGCAGGAGCAATGCCCTCATAATAAACTTGCTGAGATGCCACCATGTAATGGGGTGGTGGGCATGCATGAGGGCACAGTGCAACAATCAGAAGCCATTGCAACTGGTGCTTATTGAAACAGATCTAGCCCACAGGAATGTGTGTGTGTGTTAAGCTCATCTATAGTACTTTGTGTGTGTTTTTTGCTCATTTTTCCCAACATCTTATTGTGAACATTTTAAAATGCACATAGCCAAAACCGGTTTGGCTCAGTGGATAGAGTGTTGGCCTGCAGACTGAAGGCTCCCAGGTTCGATTCCGGTCAAGGGCATGTACCTGGGTTGCAGGCACATCCCCAGTAGGAGATGTGCAGGAGGAAGCTGATCGATGTTTCTCTCTCATCGATGTTTCTAACTCTCTATCTCTCTCCCTTCCTCTCTGTAAAAAATCAATAAAAATATATTTTTAAAAATGCACATCAACATTGATTCATTAACATTTTATTCAACTTGATGGAGTATATGTCTCCTCCATCCATTCCTCTATCTATCCATTAATCCAACTTATTTTTAGTTCATCTCAAAGTCAACTGCAGACATCAGCATACTTGCTCCTAAGTACTTCAAGGTGATTGCCATTAACTAGAATTCAATATTTATGCATAGATTTTTGTATACAGTTTACATACATTGAAATATGTAATTTAAGTATACATTCACTAGGTTTTAACAAATGCATGTATTAGTCTAATCCAAACCCCTATGGAAATTCAGAATACTATACCTACGCCTGAAGTGTCCTCACTCCCTTCCCAGTCAATCCCTGCCCTCATCATGGGTTAATTTTGCTTGTTCTAGAATTTCAAACCGATGGACATATGCCATATGTGCGCTTTTATATCTGGCTTGTTCTGCTCAGCACAGAGCTTCTGAGGTTTATTCATATCATGTGCATGTATCAGGAATTCATTCCCTTCAAATATGCTGAGTCATATTTGGTTGAATAAATAGCTCTTTCTACTCCACTATCTCCAAGGAAACTTTTAGAATTAAACATTGAGTTTTAATAGAACAAATATTGATTGTTTTTATGATTTGTTGACATCTAAAAATTAGGAGGTTTCATGTAAAAATCTAAATTTCTGATTCCTTTTGAGAATCTGAAAATTGAGCTACATTGGGCTCACCCTTCAACCATGGTCTAGAGGTCGGCAAACTGCGGCTCGTGAGCCACATGCGGCTCTTTGGCCCCTTGAGTGTGGCTCTTCCTAAGTCTTAGGAGTACCCTAATTAAGTTAATAACAATGTACCTACCTATATAGTTTAAGTTTAAAAAATTTGGCTCTCAAAAGAAATTTCAATCGTTGTACTGTTGATATTTGGCTCTGTTGACTAATGAGTTTGCAGACCACTATAGGCTGAGGGACTGGTGCTCTCTGGTTTGCCACCATCCTTATCACTTCCTATAGTATCCCATCTGGGCAACTTCATTCATTTATGTCACCTGCCTGTCCCAAAGGTATATGAATTTTCTGACTCCTATTAATCATGACCAAATGTTCAAAAGTACTTGTAGAATGAATTAATGGATGAGTGAATAAGTGAACAAAGTGGGATTTTATTGGCTATATTGTGCCAGAGATCCTGCATTATAGAATTTTTTTTGCATTATCTCATAAGTTTCATTTTCCTTCACTTCCTGCTTATGTAATATGGGGATAAAAATACTTATTTATCAGGTGCTAGTAGGATCAATGAAATAACATATTTAAGCTATCTAGTGCCATCAGAAGGCTAATTATAATCATCGATATCATCATTATTATCAAGTGATCCTCTAGGAGAGAGGAGGTCAACTCATTTTTTATTTTGCCTTTCTAATGTGTCGATGTGAAACCACTGAATCCTGAGGGAATATGAATGTGCTTAATAGGGGGAGAAATTTCCTGATCCTTATGCCCTTTTTTCTAATGTTTCCATCTAAAGCACAAGTTTAGTCCCAAATAAAACCATCAGAGCCCTAACCGGTTGGGCTCAGTGGATAGAGCGTGGGCCTGAGGACTCAAGGGTCCCAGGTTTGATTCCGGTCAAGGGCATGTACCTTGGTTGTGGGCACATCTCCAGTAAGGGGCGTGCAGGAAGCAGCTGATCGATATTTCTCTCTCATTGATGTTTCTAACTCTCTATCCCTCTCCCTTCCTCTCTGTAAAAATTAATAAAATATATTTTAAAAAAATAAATAAAACCATCACAAAAGTCTAGAATCTTGTCAACTGAGTGGGTACTTCCTTTCTTATGTTTTGAGGGACTTGGAACAAAGAGCATTGGAGACTTCCAAAGACAAAATCTATAGTCCAAAGGGTAGAGAATTACAGGAGGCAAACTCTAGAAATAGACCCAAATACATACATGATGTTAATATGCGATGGCATTGTATTCATATCAGTGAGAGAAAGACAGATTGCTCCATAAATGGTAACAACTGGGACACCATCTGGAGAGACAGAAAGTGGAATCCTTATTTCACACCTTGCACTAAAACAAATTCCAGATGGACCCGAGATTCAAACATAAAATAACGGAACCATTAAAATGCTAAAAACAGCCCAGCCGGTATGGCTCAGTGGTTGGGCATTAACCTATGAACCAGGAGATCACAGGTCTATTCCCTGTCAGGGCACATGCCCAGGTTGTGGCTTGATCCCCTGTGTGGAGCATGCAGGAGGCAGCCAATCAATGATTCTCTCTCATCGTTGATGTTTCTATCTCTCTCCCCCCGCCTCTGATGTCAATAAAAATATATAAAATTAAAATAAAATACTAAAAACAGTGGGAAATTTTTTATAAAATCTTGATGAAGAGAAGATATTAAGAACTCTCTAAAATTCAGAATCCATATGTTAAATAAAGGTATATTTGAACAAATAAAATAAGTAGTTTCTGCCTTTAAGAATCAAACGGCCATTCCTAAAAATATAGAAATTCTATAAATCAATAAGAAAAAGACCAACAACTCAGTAGAAAAATGGATCATCTGTTCTTCATTTAAAAATAAAATATGTATGGCTCTTAAACACCACATATAATATGCTTGGTAAATTAAAACTATAATAACATATTTTAATTTCTAATTGACCAAAATAAAAGTGTTTGATAACAATTGAGGTTGTGGAGAAACAGTGGTATTTAGTTAAATATATCTCATAATTGCTGATGGGAAGATAAATTGATAAACTATGAAGAGCAATTTGGCACAAATTTCTTTAAATTAATACATGTAATCTTGCAAAATGATTACCACGATAAGTTAATTACCACACCCATCACTTCACATAATTGAAATTGTGTGTGTGTCTGTGTGTGTGTGTGTGTGTGTTTGATGAAAACATTTAAGATCTATTTACTCTATTAGCAATTTCAAGTATACAATACAGCATTATTAACTATAGTCACCATGCTGTACATTAGTTCCCAAGGGCTCATTAATTTTTTTTAATATGCAATACTTCACGAATTTGTGCATTATCCTTGCACATGGGCCATGCTAATCTTCTCTGTATTTTTCCAATTTTAGTATGTAGATATTATATAAATAGATATAGATATAGATCAGATTTTCTTTATCCATCCACTCACCAATGGACACTTAGGTTGTTTCCATGTCTTGGCTATTGTAAATAATGCTGCAATGAACATGCGAGTTCACATATTTCTTCAATAGTGATTTTATTTCCTTCAGCTCTCTACCCAGAAGTGCAATTGATGGATCATATGGTAGTTCTACTTTTCATTTTTTGAGGACCTTCCATATTGTTTTTCATAGTGACTGTACCAATTTATATTTCTACCAACGGTGGTATACACTTTTAAAATTTAACATGCACATACTATGTGACCCAGAAATTTCACTGCAAAAAGGTATTCTACAGACATACTTGAACTTGTGTAAAAATGTTATAAATACAAAGATTATTTGTGATATTGCATGCTATAGTGAAACTCTGTGGATAGCCTTATAAATAAGTGATCTGTAAGATAGATTGTGGTACATCTTTAAAATGGAATAGTGCTTTCATAGCAATATAGAACAGTCTCCAAGATATATTGTTAAAATTGACCAGGAAGGGGAAGGTGAGGGTAGGTACAGAATGGTGAATGTAGTAAGCTCATGTTGCTGCAGGGATGGGGGGAGAGGAATAGAGTTTAAATGCATAGAATATATCTGGGAGGACATACAAGAAACCAATACTAATAGTTCATTGCTGAGGCTGTAGATCCTTATGAATGTTATAGCATGTGCATGCATTACCTATCCCGTTTTTTTAAAATGTAAAAGGTAGTGCAATTGCCATTTCTGGGTCATTTAAACAGGGAGGACTATTTTAGCAGACTATTACAGAGAATACTCAAGCGTCAGTAGAATGGTCCAATTAGATTCCCTTAAAGCTCAGGCATTCTAGGAATTTCCTAAAATACATCAGCATTAGCTCATTTCATTGCAATCAAGATGACAAAAGTATTTCGATTAGATTTGCAGACGTATAACATCCTTTGACCTTGGAGTCCCCAGTCTATTCGCACACAGCAGAAGGGAGGTTCTTGGGGTCAGCCAGCCTCCTGCCATGGCCTTCGGAACAGGCCGACCTCTCTCCACACAGCACTGGGTGACCACCCAACCCCCAGGGGCCATCACACACAGGAACAGAGAACAGAATGTGGTTCTTAATATAAATGAAATTTGGAGCTATTTTCAAAGCTAGAACACATTCAGATCATAATGTGAAGGCATTTTTAGCTCCCAAATGGTAATTGACATTTGAGGGTTTACTATTTGCCAAGACTTTACATGCAATATCTCTTCTAATCCTCGCCATGACTACGTGAGACGGCTGCTGTCATTATTTCCATTCACAGGTGAGGAGACTGAGGCTCGGGGATGTTGGTCCAAGGTCACAATGTGAGACTCAAAGCCAGGCAGCCTGGCTCCTCTGTCCACCCTACACTGCTTTTTAAATCACCAAGCCTTGCCCCTCATGCTCTGCACACATGAATTATATTTTTTGGTACTTTCTTCTAGAACAAACGATAGTGGAGTAGACAGAATACTGACCTCCCAAACATGTCCACATCCTAATTCCCAGAACCTGTGACTATGTTATGTCACATGGCAAAGAGGAATTAAGGTACCAGATGGAATTCAGGGGATTATATGAGGGGGGTTATCTTAGATTATCAAGGTGAGCCCAGTGTAATTACCAGGGTTCTTAATGTGGGCAAAGATGCAGAAGGGGAGGTCAGGGTGAGGTGAAGAGAAAAACACCAATGCCCATTGCCAGATGTGAAGATAGAGGAAGGGGCCATGAGCCAAGGGATGCAGTTGGCTTCTGGAAGGTGAAAAAGACAGGAAAACTGATTCTCCCCTAGAGCAGTGGTTGGCAAACTGCGGCTCGCGAGCTATATGCGCTCTTTGGCCCCTTGAGTGTGGCTCTTCCACAAAATACCACGTGTGGGCGCACACGTACAGTGCGATTGAACTTCGTGGCCCATGTGCAGAAGTCGGTATTTTGTGGAAGAGCCATACTCAAGGGGCCAAAGAGCTGCAGGTGGCTTATGAGCCGCAGTTTGCCGACCACTGCCCTAGAGCCTCCAGAAGAAAGGCAGCCCTGCTGACACCTTCACTTTAGCCCCAGGAGGCCTTCTCAAACTTCTGACCCTCGGAACTGCATGATAATAAATGTGTGTTTTTCTCCCATAAGTTTATGGTAATTCATTGCACCAGCCATAGAAAGCTAAACAGGTCATGACTAGTGCTACAGAGAAAAACTCTCAAAAGATTATGGGTGACTTAATAGACATCTCTGTGAATAAGAGAAGTGATTACAGGACAGTGACCATCTCCATAAAGAATAGACAGGAAGTTGAGCTTGGACCCATTAAGAACTTGAGGTTGGACAAAGGTCTAGATATGTGTTGTCTAACAGAACTTTCTAGAATGATGGGGATATTCTACATCTGCACTGTTCAATGTTGTGGCTACTGACCACTTGAAATGTGGTTGCCCTCTCATCTTCACCATCACCTGGCACACAGTAGTGTGCTGGGCTGCATATCTGGCGCTTTGGCCAGACGGGTCATGCTGTGCTGTCTGTTCCTAAAACACATAGATAGGAAGGTACTGACATCAGGCCAGGCCTTGAGATATGGTCTCGTGGCCCCTTCCCAGCACGCTGGCCTTCTTTCTCAGAAGGCCCGGAAGTCTCATTCCAAATTTGGGAGACAAAGGACTGGAAAAAGTATAAATAAAGAGAGTTTCCTTCATATTGGGGGCCCAGAATTTGAAAGACACATTTTTCTCTGGGCCTCCACAGAATTTAATAATAAAATGTAATTCCTGTAGTCGTCACTGCAGTTCAGCCTCTGCTTCGGCAGGGTGCTGTAACTATAGTCGCTGGCCAGCTCAATAAATCCTCGCTTGCTGTTTAAGACCTAATTGGAGTCAGTGGTCTTATTCTAGCGAATGTCACTCCACAACAGTAGGTCCTCAAAATAGGTGTTTTAATAGAACTGAGCCTATTTAAACCTGAATAGCTTGAAATTCTTAATGTTGCATGTGTGGCTTTAGGTACTATCTGTTCTGAGAATACGTGTGCTGCTGAAAAAGACAGTTTCCTGTAGCTAAAAGAGGCTGAATCCCAAGGGGCTGGGTGATTCAGAGACACCTGGAAATCTTCCTTCTGCTCTTACACCAGCCCCACTCCAAAAGTTACCTCTCCCACAAGCCCATACAACAAAAAGTTTTATTCCACAATTAGCAATGAAGATTACTAAATACCTACTATGTGCCAGGCATTTGGCTAGGGGCTGTAGATGCAGAGAGCAATTAAAGATTGTCTTACAGAGAGATTAGAGTTCATTTGGGCTGCTGTAACAAAATACCATAAACTAGGTGGCATAAGAAACATTTGTTTCTCACCATTTTGGAAACTGGAAAGTTCAAGATCAAGGTGCCAGCAGATCCAGGGTCTGGTGAGGGACTCTTCTTTGTTTGCATGAAGCTGTCTTCTCACTTGTCCTCACATGGGGGAGAGAGAGGGAGCTAGGTATCTTCCTCTTCTTATAAGGGCACTAATCCCATCATGGGGGCTCCATCCTCATAACCTAATCACCTCCCAAAGGCCCCACTTCCCAATTAGGGCTTCATTAGGGGATGGAAACAAAAGCATTCAGGCCCCAGCACAGGTAACCCCAGCCCTTGGCAAACTCACAGTGTCATCCAGATGAGCAAGACCTCCCAGCCCTTCTGATGAGAGAGCAGGTTAAAAGCATGCCTTAAGTTCCAACTGTGTCACTCAGCGGAAACACTGTCTTGGTGGGGAGGCCCCAGGCTCCCCCTTTCCAAGTCCATGTTTTCCTCGGACATAACTTCCTTCTCTGCCCACCCCCTGAGCCAGTCACTAAGAGGAATGACTTGTTAAGGCCACAGTTCTTTTGACCAGCTCCACAGATCACTGCCCACCTCAGCTCGGCGTTCTGACGTGCGTGGGCCCCCTCCTTCTCCCCATAAAGCCTCTGAAAGTTAATTCCGGGCAGTTAATTCTGGTCAGCCCTCAGTCATTTTCAATCTTGGAAACCTCCAAAAATAACCTCTAATGCATATTTCAGGTTAGACTTGCTTACTTTCCCTCTCTCCGCAGCCAGAGCTAATTTCCCCAGAGGGGGAAGGAAAGCACAGGCTGCTGCAGAAAAAAAAGAATAATCAGCTTCAGTTTCTCCCTTGATTGCCCGTTGGGAGATACCTCCTGGCACCACGTCCCAATGCGCTCAGAGGCCCAGCGAGCAGGGCCTTTCTGCTCCGTGGGCAACTCATTCCAATACACCCAACACGAAGGCCGGCGGATGCCTGATTCTGGACACAGACTCCCAGCTCCTCTCAGCTTGCAAGGAGTGAGGCAGGAGTCAGCAGCTGAATGCCAGTCTTGGTCCTTTCTCCATAGCCATTGGGGGGTGGGGGGATTACTGTGGTTTAAACTCCAAAGTGGGGAAGGATCCTAGTAGATCTGGTGTTTACCGAGCTAAGGCCAAGCATGGAGTGACGCTGGGTTGGTCTTGGGCACAGTATTTGTGAAAAGATGTACGATTTAGTTGTATTACTATCACAGAAGCTCAACTATATTCAACCAGAATGGTAAAAAACAGAAACACAAACGTTTGAATTCTGCATCCATTGCTTCTAGCAATCTGTGAATCACCTTAGGCCAGTGGTCGGCAAACCGCGGCTCGAGAGCCACATGCGGCTCTTTGGCCCCTTGAGTGTGGCTCTTCCACAAAATACCACGGGCGGGTGCGCACATACAGTGCGATTGAAACTTCGTGGCCCATGCGCAGAAGTCGGTTTTTGGAAAGGAGATAGACGAAACAAGTATACAAGACAAGTGTGGATGGGAGAGTTGGAAGGGGTCGACCTCAGCGAACGTACCTCAATCAGATTGAGGACGTTTTTAGCAAAGGCCAGCTTAGGAGTACCCTAATTAAGTTAATAACAATGCACCTACCTATATAGTTTAAGTTTAAAAAATTTGGCTCTCAAAAGAAATTTCAATCGTTGTACTGTTGATATTTGGCTCTGTTGACTAATGAGTTTGCCGACCACTGCCTTAGGCTGAAAGAGCTGTAGGCCCAGGCATCCTTCTGCTAATGGGGTCATCTGGGTAAGGACGGCCCTGCCAATGCCCCCAGGTCCTCTCTGCCTGAGGCCTTTAACGGCTCCGCTGGAAACCTCACGCTCCTTGGATCTGAAAGTGTTGTGTGACTCTGGAACCTCAAAAACGCGATGCAGAAAAAGATGGTGGCAGAGTATCCGGCTGTGATCGTCACCTTGGAGTGTCGTAAAGACCTGGCTAGGGGGTAGTCTTTGTCTCCGTCTCCCAGCTGCAGGACATCAAGAAGCTAAATTCAACATGCAGGACATTCCTAAAGAAGGGGATTCGGTGACCTAGACAGGCTGGACAGATCACGGCCTTCGAGATCAGCCTAAGCCACCACAATGCTTTTCCCTGCTGAGTCTCTTGAATTCACAAAGGCGCCCTCAATTGCTGAGGCCAGTTGCCAGGGTACTCAGCAAAAGTGACAGATTAGGCTGGAACTGCTTCTGCGAGGGGGCGGGGAGCTTGGCGCAGGGCTGGGTGGGCTGGGGACTTGGACATTTAAAGCCACCAGGATCTGGAGCTGTCTTTCTTTTTTTCTAGAGACGTTCTGGAAGGCGTGACCTCAGAGAAGTAGCATTCCAGGACCTTAGGGATAGGAGCACAACCCAGAGCAGCCTGGCCCTAAATGGATTTTTCCTTTCTGAATTCATATTGTTAAATGCACACTCTGGGCCTGGCACTGTGCTGGTTGCATCCACATGTGTTGATTCCATCTGGGAGGTATGAATAGTCCACTTTTGGCCAAACCTTGTAAGTTAAGGTTTTATATTTTTAGTCCTCATTTACATATGAAGAAAATTAGGCTCAGAAGATCCAAATGACCTGTCCAAGGTTACCTAGGTAACATGTGATGAAGACAGCATTTGAATCTACACCCAAAGTTGAATGAACTCTTTTCACCACGCTGCTCCAGAAGAGATGGAAATTCCAAGGAAAGACAAGCGCCATTCTTGATGTGGAGCGGAGAGCAATTTCCTTTCCAGTTCTGCGAGTCACTGCCCAGTGTCAACGGAGGCATTTGCTTTCTCCCTCTTGTCTCTTCCCTGCCTGAAAACCTCATTTGCATGCGGTCTGAAACAGTGCCTTTGGCTCATTCTTTCAGGAAACAGTGGAGGGTGGAGAGACTAGCTTTTTCTGGAGTCTGCCAATGCCTAGGTCAAAATTTTTTCTGCAGTAACAGGCTGTCAGGATGAATCTTGTCCGATCCTTTTTCCCCTCCAGGACAGGCGGTGTCTGTTCCACCCGCTCTGTTTTTTCCAGACAACTTCCTCTTGGAGAAGGGATAGCACATATGTTTGTATAATGTTTCTTCCCCTCCTTTGCCCACGGCAGACATTTCTAATCAATCTTGGCATTTCATCTCACTGATCCTAGCCCCCGCGTCAATCTTTTCTATTCAGTTAAGTTCTAGGCATCCGCTACCAAGCCAGGGAAATCTACTTTTCATCCTTTTTCTATAGCAAGACTCCATCAAATTGAGTTTCCCAACCAATCTTTTGCACTGGGAGGATGATATCAACTCTCTCCCCATTAATCTCCTGAATGCAAGGCTCATTTCAGAAAAGTCACTTCCTATTAGAGACTCTCCGTGTGGAGTGCACTGTTAAACCACTTAATCTGACCATCGTTAATTAAATATGAGCAGGATTGGTTCCAATGTGAATTCACAACAAGCCCATTCTATGTGGCTTCGCCTAAATGTTTGAATTTCCTTTGAAAATTCGAGAATTTCAAAACATCTCAGGAAATATAAGGTGATTTTCAAGAGCACTTTATAATCCAGGGTACCAATGATGGGTTAAACTTAAAGTAGGAGTGAGTCTGTCTCTCCCCACCAAGCAGGTCTGCATTGAGCGTCAGGAAGTTGCGTGATGCAGCAAGTTCCACATGAGCTCCAAACTCAAGGGCAGAAGTGGCTGCATTATTTATAGTTTGTGCTCAGTGTTCCTCACAGGCAGATGCACGGTTCACGGTGACCTGTATGGGGGCTCCCTGCCTCCTCTCCCAAGTGAGTTAAGAAAACAAAACTCCAATGATCAGGACTTGTCACTGCTGCTTAAATAAAACCAAGAAGCCAGAGCTCCTGGAGGCGGAGATCACAGACTCAAAAAATGTTGTGATAAGTCTCCGAGTCATCAAAGCCCACTTGACATTGAGGGCGCCACGACAAAAACAGCAGAAAAAGAAAGCAACTCCTCTTCCATGTGTGTTCTGCTCAGTAAATGTTGTGCTGATCTTTCTCTTCTTTGCCCCTAGGGAGTTCTGATCAAACTGTCATTTGCATATGGCCTAGGTTGAGCCACATATGCTCAAATTAAAGAGAAACTCTCTAAATGGGAGCCTACTTGATATGCAAATGCTGCTTCGGTCCTAACTTAAGAATTCTTCTGACTCATATGAAATTTAGTCTGTTCCTCCATGTGGCATGTGTACCAACACTCTCACTTCTGTGCCCCGAGTAGACATCACTAATCAATCGTGACTCTGATTCTGGGTTGGGAAGCAGCCTCAGATTTGCCGTCCACCTGGTGCTCCAGGAAGCTACCATCAGCCCGTGAAAGTTGGCTCTCTCTCAGCTTTTATTTGAGATAAAAGCTGCTGCCATTCTGCCACTTGGAAATTACTCATGTGGATGCCAGGGGCTCCACTTTGACGGGTATGGATGACATGCAAGCCTTCTTCCCACTTCCACCCTCATTTATCAAAGTCCGTGGCTGTGCCTCAATACCAAGCGCCATACAAGGCCTGTCAGTAGCAGGGCCCAGTAATTCCTGCTTTTTCCCAATTTATCCTTGAATCTATCCAGCCTCGTCCTATTCTACTGATAAGATCTCCCTTGTCCCTAGACTTGGCACCTTCCCATTTTCTTCTGGTCCCTTTGAATCAGACCCCTTGCAAATCAAACCCTGGTTGACTTGTCCTAACCACCTTGGGGGGAAAAGCACAAGATTCTGACAAAGACAGCCCATTCTAAAATTATAGTAACGAGAATCGAACTTCTCATCTTTGCAAAGCATCTTCACATCCCTGATCTCAGTTAATAATCAAAATAATTTGGGGAAGCAAGAATTTAAAGACCACGAATTTTGACATCAAACAGGAATAGGTCCAAACCTTGGCTCCACTGATTACCAGCCGGGGGACCTTTGGCACATCACTCCGCCTGCCTGAGCTTCAGTTTCCTCATCTGGAGAGCGTGGCGGTGTCTACCTCATAGGGTTGTAAAGACTTGCCTTGCACACAGACCAGCATGGCCCTAAGACCAGGGGGAAGCCCTCAGGCAGAGCTGCAGGCTCTCTGCAGACTGAAGCTGTTGGCAGAAGCAGTGCATGCTAGGGTGGAGATGATCAGAGTACCAACGCTTCTGCCACAGATGCAGAAAGTAGAGGCCGGGGAGTCAGGGGGCAAATCCAACCTCATACAAAGACTGAATGGCAGTGCAGCGGGAAAGAAAAGGTATCGTTCCAAGTTCAAACTGTAGCTGCACCACTTGCTCGGGTGTGAAATGAGAATATCAATAACTGCCCGGTCCTGTTTTCTGTGGCGTGAATTGTATCATGTAGGTAAACCACCTCACACAGAGCTCAAAACCTGTTGATGGCAACAGTACTGCTCGGTGACCTTTCCCTTTCCTTCTGACCCCAGCATCCTGCCACAAGGACAGGTAGCCTCCCTGACAACCAGTAGAACTTGATTTCCCCATCCATCCATCCACCCATCCCTTCGTCCAGTAGCTATTGAATATCCCCTAGTGCCAGGCCCTATGTAGGAGATGGAGACACACTGGTGAGAAGACATGACCTCGGCCCTTCTCCTGGACACAGATAAGCAATCAAGTGAGTGCAGCAAAGGGCCGGAGGTGCTGTAGAAGAGTTTCCACAGCAGTGCTTCTCCAACATTAATGTGCAAGTGAGACCCCAGAATATTACTAAAGTACAGGTTCTGACCCAGGGTCTGGGATGCAGCCCATTATGGTACATTTCCAACCACTCTCAGCTGATTCTGATGCTGCAGTTTGAGCAAAGAAACTCTACAGAACTCATTGGGGAAGCAAAGCAGGAATTAATTCGTTCTTGGGGGAAGATACTTGCTTGCTCGTCAGGTTATCTTGACATTGGCCTCCTCTCCTTCTGGACGGAGGAATTTATGGACTCCATGAACTGGAAAGGGTCATTCAAGTTGATTTAATTCAGGTGTATAGGAAGGTGACTCTCTTACCATCTCCAAAAGAGAGACGTACAGTGTCTTCACGAAGACACGAAGGGGGAGAGGACGCCATGCCCTCTCTTGATAGTGTCTGAGTACTTGAATTGCCGAGAAATTTTTCCACAGTCACAATTCTTGCATGGGAGTAAGTAAAACCCTCATTTCTGTAAAACCAACATGCCTCCCAGAAGCCTGCAGTAGGGTCTTGCTTGCACCTGTGGGACCAGAATCAGAATGCAAGCTCAGTGCCAAATGGACACCCTGGTGAGGTTATGGCTACTGAATATGCAAGTTGGATAACGAGGTAAGCAGACTGCACCACCCAGATTTCTGATTCATCCCCTACCTTTTCTTCCTGAGAAACTTCTCAGTCCCTTCCCTTTTCTTTCTTTCTTTTTTTAATATATTTTTATTGATTTCAGAGAGGAAGAGAGATGGAGAAAGAGAAACATCAATAATGAGAGAGAAGCATTGATTGGCTGCCTGCTGCACACCCCCTACTGGGGATCGAGCCTGCAACCCAGGCATGTGCCCTCCTGGTTCATAGGTCCACGCTCAACAACTGAGCCACTCGGCTGGGCCCCTTCCCTTTTCTGGAACACATCCATCGCATTAAGCCGAAGAGAGCCAGCAGGAAGAGCATGCAAATGGGGTTCGATTTCATTTGAATTTCCTTCAACCCAGATCTAAGGCAAACAGCAACTACCAAACAGGCTGCAGAGGCCTCAAGGGTCAATCAATATTTTCAATAAGCAAGGCGTGTACTTATTAAACATGTCATCATCTAAGATTATGTTGTCATTTGTGGGAGAATAGAGGTCGAGATCGAGGCTTCTGTACTCAGAATAAACCCCCTCCCTTTGTATGTGCTCAAACTAGCTTAATCAAGTTTCTATTACTTCCCATAAAAGACTCTTGATTAAAAGAGAAGTTTCCAGATGGTCCAGGCCAGCACATGTTCCCAGCTCAAGGAATATTTGTTGAGGAATGAATGAGCAACGCTATCACCCAAAAGGAGGAAATTATGTGGAATGGTTGTGTCAGCAAGACACGAAGGAGGCCTTCCGTCACCCAGCATCTCACTTTGCTAATAGCTGCCCAGCCTCTGGCGAAGGGAGCTCAGCAGACTCAGCGTTGGCAAGGGGCGAGCGAGGAGAATTTTATGTTCGGAAAGAGCTCTGAGTTCAAAGATGTGTCTGGGTTCCAGGCTCTGCCCCTCTGCCAAGGAACCGAATGCCCTTCAATAAGTCACCCAAAGCTCAGTTTTTCCCATGGTAATGTCAGTCTGTCGTAAAAATGGGTTGGCTGCCAGGATAGCATCTGCACCCCCTTCCCTCTCCTAACAGCATCAATATGCTTTAGGGGAAATTGGCTCCAAGCCCCAAAAAAGCATCTTTTAGTCCCCCGGCCACAGTCCCCCGTTCAGGAGCGGCCTCCGGGGGTGCCGCTGAGGCACGTCTCCAGAATCTTGCAGGAAATGCAGAAACAGAAGTGCGCTTCTTGCCCCGTGGATATGAATGAGAAATCACGAAGCATTGTTGGCTGCAACCATATTGCCATCATGAAGGAAGCCAGCTTGAGAATGAATCTGACTTGCAAAGTAACGGGGGGAAAGATTACAGAGAAGTTAAGCCATAGTGATGATCACACTGCATCCAAAACTGGTATATGTTTCCTTCGGATATTTCAGTTCTATGTCAATAAGTTCCCTTTATTTGTATGCCCTTTGGGGTTGAGCGTTTGTTACTTGAAAATGAATACATGCATCCACGAATCAATTCCCAGTACACGTGACAGCACGGTTTATAGTGTCTGAACTGAAATCGTATGATTTGTATGAAAGTACCTTGTCAACCCTGAAATTCTGCTCATAACTCCTTCTAACAATACCAGATAATTTATCCATATCCAAGTGTGTATTGTGAATTTTCTGTCTCCCCTGTGAGAATGGAAGCTCCATCAAGGCAAGAATTAATGTTTCATTCACCAGTATAACCCGAATTCCTAGAACAATCACTGGCACATAGTAGGTGCTCGGTAAATATTTGTTGAATAGACGGATTTAATGCAAAGTGCTACAGAAAAATTAAGCAGAGTAATGGGATGGAGAGTGATCAGTTAAAAGTGGGGTTGAGCCTGGTTTAGATAGAAACCCAAGAAGGCTTCCCTGAGTAGGTGGCCTTTCAGTTAAGAGCTGCATAGTGAGAAGTGGATAGCCAATATGAAGATCTTGGGAAAGCATCCAAACCTAGGATGGCATATGCAAAGGCCCTGAGGCAGGGAAGAGATTGGTGTGCTGGAGGCCTAGAATGCCAGGGAGACTAAAGAAGGAGGGTAAGAGGGAGAGTAGTGGCAGACAGGGTGGAGAGGTATAAAGTGAGCATGAATTTTGGACCCTGCTAGTTGAATACAAATTCTTCACTGAACTACAAAGTATTATAAGCCATAAATATACTTATCAAAGTGCCTGGAATGTGAAGAGAAGGCTCTTTAATAAATACTCATGAGGTCCAATTCACTCTCTTTGCTTTATGAGCATTTGGCTGAGGAATCAGGGGATATTTAGCCGTTCAAAGAAATGTGGGTTATGACAGTTGCCATCTCCACATAAGTAAAGGTCTGTCATGGAGAAAATGGCCCAGAATTGTTCCACATGAAAATTAAGTCCAGTGGATAGAGGCCACAGGGAGAGAGATTTCAGCCCAATATGAGGTGAGCTTTCTCACAACCTCCACATAGGTGAAATTCTGGTAGTGAGTTCCCCATCATTGGAAGAATTCAAGGTTGAACTTTTACTTGGTAGGATTAGGTAGATGGAACCCGGGCACTGGATGGACTAGGACAGGGGTAGGCAAGCCCTGGCACTCGTGCCAAACATGGCACGCCAGTAACTTTTGCTGGCACTCGAAACCCTCTCTTATAATCTTCCATTTACAATTTTTGTCTTAATATCGACTTTTTTATTTTTCAGATAAATTCAGTGTAGGTGCATCTTAGATAAGTAAATAATTTTACATAACAAGTTATCTTAAAGACCATAGACATGGATTGACGAGAGAGGGGAAGAGCAATTTCTATGTCTCTGCCTTAACTCTCCCTGCCTTCCTAGATCCTACCAGTGTTTTGGTTTCATCCACATATGCTTGTGAATCTTTGTTCTCAGTGATGAATTTTGTTAAGTCTCATAATAGGAGTAGCCTGACGGATGAAAATAGTAGCTCATGCATATCTCTGAAGGTCACAAAATATAAACCTGATGTAAAATCTCTGTCATCAGTGATGCAGCAGCAAAAGTCCCACTGATAATATCAAACGGAGTCATAAAGTTTTCTGTCGGACTATCAGTGTACATGTATACATTAAAAAATAAATGTATTTTTCATCATCATATACTGTGTTTTTGTCACTTGAATGAATTTTATTATTTCTTCAAGGTTCTTCACATACGTACACCTTAAGAGATATCAAGTAGGAACATGTTCTCAAAAAATTAGGGTTGGCACGCAGAAGAATTTTGAGTCAGAGATTTTGCTGGTTTAGGCACGCACTCACTAAAAGGTTGCCCACCCCGGACTAGGACCTAGTCACTAGGTGATCTGCCAGCCATGCAATTTGATGACTTTATGATAATCTCTTAATCTTGCCATCTAAACACACTAGTGTTTGATCTCTAGTCTTTGTTTACAAAACCCATCATTAAAATCCTCACAGAGCACATCTACTAATAAGGCAAGGACTGGAATAAGTAATGAGGGGTGAAGGCACCCATCCTTTGTTCAATAATGCAATATTTTTCTTGAATAATGCATGAGCTGCTTTTTATCTCAGAAATGAGAGAGTCTGTAATCTCATTGTGCGTCAAGTGAATATTTTTAAACATTTATAAATGGGAGGTGAAGACAGTGGTGAGAAGCTTAAGAACAACAAAAGCATGCATACATAGCTTGCAACCAGTATAGGCAGGAATGCTTCCATTAGTATCACAGAGGGATGCAAGGAACGTGAGAGGCCACCATCCCATCCCCATCTGTTATGGTACCCAAGGTCATGCAAGCAAGGACACGAATCCAGGTCAAGACACCTACTCTAGAGGCTTTCCCCCTAACCCAGTGGTCGGCAAACTCATTAGTCAACAGAGCCAAATATCGACAGTACAATGATTGAAATTTCTTTTGAGAGCCAAATTTTTTAAACTTAAACTATATAGGTAGGTACGTTGTTATTAACTTAATTAGGGTACTCCTAAGGCTTAGGAAGAGCCACACTCAAGGGGCCAAAGAACCGCATGTGGCTTGCGAGCTGCAGTTTGCAGACCACTGCCCTAACCCATGCTGATGTCCAGTCTCCAAAAAGGATTTAGCATTTTGTTCCCAAATTATTTAAAATTCTCCCCCCACCTTCACCACCACCCTGACTGTGTGGTGGGTAAACTACTGGGGACAGTAGCAAGGATACTGGTGTCTATTTGATTACTCCTTATTTGCTAGTACTGTATTGGAACCTGGATTCAGTGCTCAGCCAAAAGACTACATTTCCCAGACTCCCTTGCCAGGTGTGGCCACATGACCTCATTCTGACCAATGAGATGCTAACAGATATGGGGCAGGAAATGAGGACAAGGCACTTCCAGGAAGGCTCTAAAAAAAGTTGACAGTGCTGAGCGGTGCCCCCTTTTTACTATTTCCATCCTCCCTCTTTCCTACACTGCATGTGCAATGAGCAGGAACAGAGGGAGAGGTGGCCAAGAGGCAGGTGAGAACCAGATCATGAAAGGTCTCAAACACCAAGCCAAAGAGTTTGACATCTGTCCTTTGTTGGCTTCTTATATTAATGACACCTGCCATCCCCTCTGAAAGCATTGGACCACTTGATTCTTCTTTCTTCGATGAGGAAGGTGGCAGAGTAAGATCCTGTTTGCCTTTCGGCTCCCAAAGCAAATGGAGAGTGATGCATTTTACTTTAAATATCCTTTTAGTGGTCTCTTTGTGTTTCGTCTCAGAAGATTATAGCAAGATGAAGAACCAGGGGTTTTTTGGGGAAAAAAGACACCATAACAGCTTACATGTAGGCCTTCAGCTAAGCACTTGTCTGACATGCATTTCGCTTATTCCTCATGGCAATGCCATGGGGAAGGTAGGACTATTCCACCTCTTTGAAATGCTGAGGAAACAGGTTCTGAGAAGCTCGTATTAACTGGGAGTACATGGGTGGGGCTGGAGAGCTAGGATGCAAACTCAGCTCTTCCTTGTTCTGTAGTTGATTCTCCTAGTCACATGCTTCTCTCTAGATCTCTAATTTCTCTGCATGTGCAGAATTGTGTGCAAGAGAGAGAAACAAGGAAAACATTTTGGGGTTGGCCAGAGAGAGGACCATGCATTACCCATGAGCCAAGAGCTAAAGGAGCCCTTACCCCTCAGCACAGCAGAAGGCAGAGTTCGCACTTCTAGGCTACAAAGTGGCCACAGTAAAAATCGAGGTGCACAGGGGGAGACCGTCTTCAGCATCTGCTCTACACATATGGCATCACCTCAGGCCTGCTCCCTGATAAGCATGAGTCCTGTGCAGGGGCTGTGAGATGGGAAAGGTTGTTTGATGGCCCAGTGGGGAAAGGATGTATCCTCATTTGAGAGCTGAGAGGTAATTAATCAATGTTCTCCAACAGAAGACCCTGTTTAGTTGTTCTATAGCTATGAAGATGTCCCCCAAAAGAGTATTAATAATAAATTTTCTACTGTTGAGTAAAGCAGGCCCTTCATATACTTCTTCAGTCCTCCTGAAATCCAGCATGTTGAGTAGTATTATCTTAATTTCATGAACAAGGAAAATGAAGCACAGTGCAATTAAGAAGCATAGTCAAGAGCACACAGACAGAGAGTGGCGAGCAAGGGATTCTAACCTGACATTGAACTGGCTATTCCACAGACCCATACTGCCCCCCAGAGATAACCTCTCAAAGCAAGTGAAAAATGAGAGCTGGAATCCAGACAAAAGGAAAAGCAATGAGTGGGCCTGGAGTCTCCATTCGCAGCAGAACCCTTTTACATTGGAGGGGCCCAAAGTGAGCAGGGCACCATTTCTGGGCCCACTGGATGGTCCCCCCCACCCTTTCCACAGCAAGGTCTCCTGCCTGCTCTAAGTTAGCATTTGAATTAACATGATTTTTATTGTATGTGAAGCCCACAGCGAACACAGTCCAGGGACCCTAAAGACAAAGGGGCTGGGGAAAGGGGGATCAATAATGTGATTGATGTTCATTTTTAAAAGCCAAATCTCAATCCTTCTTCTTTCTACAGATTTCTACTTAATTAAGCCCAGCAAACCCTGTGCCAAGGTCTGAGCTCTGTTCTGTCATTTACCTGGCTCTGAGGGCTTATTTCTTGTGACCATAGTTTGCACATCTAAAAGCAAGATGTTGAGGGAGATGGTCTTCAACCCAAACTCTAATACATCCATCCAGCAAGGATGTTGGGTTTCAGAGGTCATGTCAGCTCAGCGAGAATCTTCTTCTTGGGTAAGGAATGAAACTGTACCAGGCTCATAAAGCAGAATTCACTCTTCTGCAGCCCTTGCTCCTCCCTGGGGCAGGAAAGCTGCCTTCATCTGGCCCAGAGGTTACAGCTCCTTTGTCTCTGGTTTTACAGGGAATGAAAGGACACACTTTAATTGCCCCTGCTCCCCTGAGCCCCAATCTCTTGAGGAGACGTAGGCTGGTTTCCTGAGGTGGCGGCCAGCCCAGGCAGGCAGGGTGGAGCTCTGGAAAGACACAGCCTTTGGAAGTAAACCACAAAGCCTTTACCAGCTCTGGGACTTGGAAAAGTTACTCAGCCGATCCACACCTCAGTTACCTCATCTGTAAAATGCCCAGAATAATCTCATTCCCCACAGAGCCCGGTTAAATGAGTTACATTATGCATCTAGCACCATGCCTGGAACATAGTAGCTGCCCAATTAATAGTATGTATTAGAATTATTCTCTGCATAAGCTCCCCTTTTTCTTTACTTCCAAACTGGCTTGACTTAGGAAACATAAATGAGTTACATGTGTAAAAAGATTTGTAAATTGTATAGTGCTGTGTGCACATAATATCTTGGTATTATTTTATGTAAAGGAGGGACAAAAGAGTCCCATCAGACCAATGGGAATAGTATAGCATGAAAGATGACCTCCAAATTTTGCATCATTTGTTGGAGTCACTTACATCTGGCCCAAGATCCCTGGGCACATGTTCTGCCTGAGTTGAGTTGAGTTGAGTTGAGTTGAGTTGAGTTGAGTTGAGTTAAGTTGAACTGAGTCAAGTAGTTGAGTTGAAGTAGTTGAGTTGAACTGAGTTGAGTTGAGATGAGCTGAAATGAGTTGAGTTAAGTTGAACTGAGGCAGGCAGTTCTTAGGGCTGCATTCTTATGGGCAGTGTGGTCTTGTAGTTAATAGACAAGAGGGTAGACATCGGAATAAAGGTCAGGAGCCCCTGCCAGCCATCCTGAGAAGCTGTCTCTGGTGAACTAGTTCAGAGCAAGGAGCTGGCTACCAAACTACCAGGCCCATAATCCTGGCTCCACCATTCAGTAGCTGTATAACCTTGGTAAGTTGCTTATCTTCCCCGTGGCTCAGTTTATCTATAAAATGGGGAAAGTAATGATATGTACTTCATATATCATGAAGTTAAATGAATTAACATTGATAAAGTGTTTAGAACAATGCCTGGCACATGGTATGAGCTAAGTGAGGGTTAGCTCTTCCTTATGACTGTTAGTAACATCAGCAGGTGAGACTGGGTGAGATGAGAACACACCTCGGTGGACCCTGAGGGCTTCCTGAGCACAGGAAGGTGAGGCAGGTGAGGACTGGGTCCCTCATATGCATCAACTTGGCCTATTCTCCCAACAGTTCTCAAATGTCTGTTCAACTCCTGTTCATCTTTTAGCTTTTGCGTCTTCTTCTCCAATGCACTACCTGGAAGGAAGGAATGAACAACTCCATTAGTAAGAAGACCAAACACTCATAGTTTGCCATGAAATAGGCTAAGCACGTTCCACTTTATTTGGTTTTAATCTGCACAATAACTCTGCGAGGTCTAGGTACCATCATCACCCCCTTGTTTATAAAAAAGCAATCTGCGAATCTGAGAGATGAAGTCATTTTCCCAGGAAGGCCCAGCTTACGAGTGGCTGAGCCAAGGTCAAAATCCAGACTTGCCCAGCACCTGCCCTCTACTGCCTGCCTCTCTAGATCAAGGCTTTCGGTCCCATTTTTTCAGATGTAAACGGGACCAGATAGCCTTAAGCCACATGGAGTCCATCTCCAAGTCTACTGTTCTCTTTCCTGCACCCCAGCTGCTCCACATACTGGCCTAATGCACCCCAACCCAGCTCCCAGAGGCATTGGTTCTCTGCCTGGGGTTCCTGAGTGGGATTGGGAGGGGCTGGGCACATGGACCAAGGCACACACAGAGCGGTCAGCCTGGAACTGACGAGGCTTCTGCACAGGGGGGAAGGAGCCCTTCCCTGACAGCTTTATTAGTTATGACTTGCTGCAATGCGCCGCAGTGCTCGGAGAAGCAGGACTCCTTAGCATGGGGAAGCTGTAGCCACTGCCTCGCGGGTTGGCTGCAGAGTGAGCTGCTTTCTGCGACAGGCTCTCATCCTGACCGCCTCGTTACAACCTGGCTGCCCAAGGCTTTCTCTCCCTTCCTAGGATGATCAACAGGACCCCAGAAGCTGTTCCCCCTGACAACACGGGATACAATCAGGACCGGAGACACCCTGGGTGTAGGTCTGACTGCTCAGATAATATGACAGCTTCTAAACATTGAGTTCCTAACTATGCCCAGACACTGTTCTAGACACATAAAAGGAAGAAAGGAGTAGTATCACTACGGTGTCGGGTGAATTTCCCGCCAAAATATAAGATGGCGCGTTAAAATGCCTATATCTTTTGAAGTATGGGTTCGATTGAAATGAAATATTTGGTAATACGCAGTTACAATCGGCCCGAGTTTACACGTTTCCCGCACTCCACCGCAAATCTATATGAACCGAGTTTAAGACGGCTCCCGCGGAGTACGCGCAATTCACGCGAGCCGATTTAACTCGTTTCCCGCAACCCAAGTGGTATCAAAGGCTGGGGTTCAGGGAGGGGGGTTGAGGGAGGTTGGCATCCACTGAGTGGATTCTTCAGCTGTTAAGGTAATACCTTAACACGATGGGGCAGGCACTTTGCAACCATTATGTTGCTTAATCCTGTGGGTTCATCCTATGATGGTGACATCGTGCCCATTTGACCGATGGAGAAACTGAGGCCAACACAGGTGAGCTGACTTGCTTATGATCATGCAAATGATGTTTACTGGAAAGGTGTTAGAGAAATCACACAACAGGGAGCCTTGAGGGCTCAGGCAGAAAGTCATCAAAGGGAAATACCTTTGCATGTGTTTGTTCTCCATCAAGCAGCTGTACTGGTTCCACACCAGCCCAGCCCTGCCTACCGCTCTCCCCGCCTCCGGGAGGTTCTGGAGAAAACTAAGAAGGAGGGAGTAGAGTCTATGGCTAGGCTTTCACACTCTGGAGTTAGGCTTCTAGGGTTCAAATCCTGACTCTGCCTCTTGCCAGCTGTGCGGCCTCAGGCATGATACTTAACCTCTCTGAGCCTCAGTTCCTCACTTGGAACTGGGGCAGCTTAATGAGACCAGTGCCTGGGAGGGTTGTGAGGAAGCTGATGCTTCATGCACCGCACTGAGCCCGGTGCTGGGCACGTAAGGCGTGAGCTGCTCTGATTATCATCGTTCTCTCTGATCCTCACATAATTCTGCAGGCAGAGTGACCCCGTTTCACAGATGAGAGGTCTGAGGCTCCTTGGATGAGGCTCAAACCAGGGTCTGTCGGGCAGGGGAACCTGTGTTACCCCCTCTCAAAGGCTGCTGCCCGGAGGGTGAGCGGTGCTCATGGGAGCGCAGCCTGCTGACCGCTGCAGGAGTGTGGGCCGGATAATTCGCCTCGGAGACAGACTTGGGCTTTCACTCACTGCAGCCCTTTTCTGCTGACTGGAAGAGGGATGGCCTCTGAAGTCCCTGGAGAGAAGGTTGCCCCTCCCCTTGAAGCCCTGACCTGAGGAAGCCAGGCTCACGCAGTCAGGTGTGTGCCCATAACAAGCGCAGGAGGAGTGTCTACCACATGCCAGGCACTGGGCCAGGCACTGGGCCAGGCATTTTGCATCCATCATCTTGCTTAAGCCTTTCTGCCCACCCTGTGATGGTGACGCCATCCCCATTTAACAGACGGGGAAACTGAGGCCAAGACAGCTGAGCTGACTTGTCTATGATCACACAATCATGAAATAGCGGAGGCAGGCAGGACTCAAGCTCAGGTCTGTCTGGGGCCAACACCTGCTCACTTGCTC